>NC_091224.1:18369764-18477264 GCF_040958095.1 Procambarus clarkii
AGCCTGCAGTGTTGTGGGAGTTTCAACCTCATTATTCTTTCCATTAAGCAGTTGAAGAGAAGGGGGCTGAGAACGCCTCCATGCGGTGTGGAAGAGGGGAAGGCACAAGCAATACTTAAGGCAAGAATGAGATGAGTGTAATACGGGGATAGGTAAGAATAAGAGGAGGGTACGAAAAAGAAAAAAATGGGTTGGCTTATGTCAGGTCATGGTTGTTAAGAAGGTTGTAGCATTTGAGTATGTACTGTGAAAGTGAGGAGTCAGCAGCAACACAGCCAGGACTAAGGTTCATGTTGTGTATCAGAGCCGGATCGACAAGACGGCGTCTGTGAGGAGTAGAAGCTGGAAAGATTTATATTTATTTATCAGTTGGAAGTCCTTCTGCAGCTAGAGCTCATCTCATGCGAAAGCCTTATTTCAGACGGCCACAAGTTGGCAGCAGTTGTCCCTTCTACGTGGTTGCCAAAGCAAGCTGCAACATATTATCTTGAGGTTATGTTGAGATGATTTCGGGGCTTTTGAGTGTCCCCGCGGCCCGGTCCTCGACCAGGCCTCCACCCCCAGGAAGCAGCCCGTGACAGCTGACTAACACCCAGGTACCTATTTTACTGCTAGGTAACAGGGGCATAGGGTAAAAGAAACTCTGTCCATTGTTTCTCGCCGGCGCCTGGGATGGAACCCAGGACCACAGGATCACAAGTCCAGCGTGCTGTCCGCTCGGCCGACCGGCTCCCTGGGTATATACTAAGTAGACTAACAAAGGGATGTGCCTTAATGCTGACAGTGACCTCCTGGAGAGATACAACGGAGTGTTGTGAACACCTGCGTTGATCGAGCTCTCACTCACAGCTCTGGGTGGAAGCAGGTGGGTGAGGAGTTATGTTGAATAAGGCAGATTTTGGTCAATAATGGTTTCTCCAATTGTAATATCGAAGACATCATAAAAAGGAAGGTGGCGAGGTGTGCAACAGGCGACGGAACAACCAATACCGCAATAACCGTTACTACAATATAATTGTTCTACAGAAACGTGTTCTCCACGTCCTACAAAACGGAGGAAAGAGCTCTGAAAGAGAACATTGAGAGGAACGTTACTCCAAATGACGCGAACCAGAAGATAAAACTAACAATATATTATAAGAGTAAGAAAATCGCCAACCTGCTAATGAAGAATTAACCCGATGGCAAGAAAAATGCCTTGAAAGAGCCCAACGTTATTTACGCCTTCACGTGCCTAAATGGGAATTGTCAGCCCCAAAGAACTCAAAATATAGGCAAGACAACAACGTCTCTCTCTCTCTAGGCGATTAACAATGCACAAACAACAAGGCTCCATCAAGGCACATATAATCGTAACACAACCAGATGATCACCAGGGATAATTTGACGAGCAGCACCGAAATAATTGATAGATACAATGACAGTAGAAGATTATACATCAGTGAGGCGATGTATATCAATAAATCTAGACCAGCAATCAATACCCAGCTAATACACAATTACACTCTACCCACTTCACAACCCAGAGCCAATACAGAGGAGTGCGTGTGTGTGTGATTTATCTTACATGCAGATAAAGAAAAGAGTTTGAGACAGTAAGACGTGTTCAGGCGGTGGAGGTTATCGCTCGCTTGCTGTGTAAATATGTGATGTAGTGTCACTAAGAAGGATATTCTTTGTCATAAATAATAAACGAACAAAGTTGAACATAAGGGAAACAAAGTCATATCAGTACATATTACTTAAATAAACTCAATATATAGCTGTTTGTTAAACTGAATTAAAACAAACAATTGATTTTGTACATCTAGGCAATGTTCAAAACATTAATATGGGTTCTGGAAAGAATAGGAAAACAGGAAAAAAAATCCAGCGTGCTGGGAGCGGAAGTCAGAGCTTATGACGTAGGTAAACAAACTTTCCATTGCTGAAAAATTCCAATTCACAGATCCGTGGAGGGACCGGGAAAAGAGAATATGGAATGCCATGTTTGAGGTGCCCCCGATTGAAATTGAGTATAAATAGACTTGCATATTCAAGTGGAATATCAATTATCAACGGAAGGAAAAAAATCGTGAACAAGTCTTTGAGCAAGCAATTAAGGAGATGAAGGAAGTATTTCGGATTCTCCTTGAAGGCCGATACATTTTGATGTGAAGAATAATGCTTGTCTGGTAAAAGAGAATTTAGCATTTTTTTAATTTACTTTTTTCCAAGCGACTTTTTCAACCCCTGCTTACAATTATAAAGCAAATATTACATTCATAGCGTTAAATGATTTAAAATAAGGTAAATATTTAAATGCTGCCTTAAAACATAATCATTTGACGAAATCAAATACGAAGGAATGATCTTTAGAGCCTAAGAGGCTTTTTTTTCACCCAAAATGGTAAACCACTCAAAGGGCGAGATTCTTGCATCTCATTTTGTCTCAAGTTCACGCTACATTGATTATATATACTGAGGACTTCCGGTTGGCTATTCCTAATTCCGCCTTGGGCACCCACCTGGACCATCGGGCCCTAAATATTGGTGTTGCTCTGCACCTTGCCGCCCCTATCTCCACCGAACACCGGTGTATTTGCGGCCATGCACGGGCAGACCAATGCGGCAGCCATGGTCTCATCTGTCGTAAGACACAGGGAAAGATTGCCAGACATGAAGCAAACAAAATCATCATCAAGAGAAGTTTGGCTACAGCTGGGTGTCCAGCACAAAGGGAACCTCAGTTGTGCAGACCTGACAACAGCCAAAAACGCCCAGATGGAGTCACCCTGCAGCCATGGAGGGAAGGTAAACAGGTCGTGTGGGATTACACGTGTGCGTCTACATTGGCTGATACCTATCTACCTTACAGCACAGTTGAGGGAGGCGGGGCAGCCACCTTCAGGGAGCAGTATCCGGCCACAGCAACCTTCCCTGTACCCCAGTCCTCCCCACCATTCCCCATCCCTAAGTGATGTTGATAACTTGATCAACATAAAGTGATCTGATGTTCCCATCACTGAAATATAAGAAAAAGGTAAAAAACATGAAATGAAAATATGAAAAAAATGAACTATACTCACGAAATGAACGGTATGGTAGACAACACAGCTCAATCCCAACGCAATTCACACAAAATAAGTAAATCAAAATGAAAATAAATCCAAATCTATGAAAATTCAATTTAGCAATGCAATTAGAAACATTGAAATGGAATGTAACATATTTAGTATAGCATGTGTGTTGCTCTTACATGCAATAGATGGCGCTGTTTTTCACGAAAAGAATAGCTTTACCCGTCATAGGTGTGGCATCTATACTTACACTTAGGAAATGAACGGCATGGTAAACAATACAGCTGAATTCCAACACATTGTCATCCAAAAAATTCAATGAAAAATAAAATAACTCGAAATCTATGAAAATAAAATTTTGCGTGAAAGCTGCCCTTTCAGATGTAACAGTCATGGAAAGGAGCGGAGGTTTCCACACTGCAGTCTACACTAAGGAAATAAACATAGGAATGTGCCTGAATGCCAACAGTGACTGCCCAGACAGGTACAAGAGGAGTGTTGTTAACGCTTATGTCGACTGTGCTCTCAACCACAGCTCAGGATGGAAGTAAGTCGATGAAGAACTCTGTAGGGTAAGGCAGGTCCTAGTCAACAAGGGGTTCTTCCAATGGTTTCGTTGAAGACATTATAAGAAGGAAGGTGAAACGCCATGCAACCTCTGAAGAGACAACTAACACAACACCTATACCCCCTATTAGACTATTTTACATGAACTTCTTTTCCACAGCTCATAAAACGGAGGAAACGGGTCCTGAAAGTTATTGTTAATAAAAACGTTATCCCTACAGACAAAAATCAGAAGATACAACTGACGATTTACTATAAAACCAAAAAAACAGCCAGCCTACTCATGAGAAAATCGCCAGACACAAAGCAGAACGTAAGTCCTTTTTTGTAACAAAGTTCAAAAAATACAAATATATATGTGTACATACAAAAGATTAGGGGTGGTAGGAGAAGATAATATTAGTGTTCAGTGAGAAAACACAAGGTTTCCTCTGAATCCTCTGAATGCTTTTTATTTTCTTCTCCGAGGTTATGAGTCCCCACATTGGCAACAGAGGTGGTACCCTCACAAACATTTATATATATATATATATATATATATATATATATATATATATATATATATATATATATATATATATATATATATATAATATATATATATATATATAATATATATATATATATATATATATATATATATATATATATATATATATATATATATATGTCGTACCTTGTAGCCAGAATGCACTTTTCAGCCTACTATGCAAGGCCCGATTTGCCTAATAAGCCAAGTTTTCATGAATTAATTGTTTTTCGACTACCTAACCTACCTAACCTAACCTAACTTTTTCGGCTACCTAACATAACCTAACCTATAAAGATAGGTTAGGTTAGGTAGGGTTGGTTAGGTTCGGTCATATATCTACGTTAATTTTAACTCCAATAAAAAAAAATTGACCTCATACATAATGAAATGGGTAGCTTTATCATTTCATAAAAAAAAATTAGAGAAAATATATTAATTCAGGAAAACTTGGCTTATTAGGCAAATCGGGCCCTGCATAGTAGGCTGAGAAGTGCGTTCTGGCTACTAGGTACGACATATATATATATATATATATATATATATATATATATATATATATATGTCGTACCTAGTAGCCAGAACGCACTTCTCGGCCTACTATGCAAGGCCCGATTTGCCTAATAAGCCAATTTTTCCTGAATTATTATATTTTCTCAATTTTTTTTCTTATGAGATGATAAAGCTACCCATTTCATTATGTATGAGGTCAATATTTTTTTATTGGAGTTAAAATTAACGTAGATATATGACCAAACCTAACCAACCCTACCTAACCTAACCTAACCTATCTTTTTAGGTTAGGTTTGGTAGCCGAAAAAGTTAGGTTAGGTTTGGATAGGTAGGATAGGTAGTCGAAAAACAATTAATTCATGAAAACTTGGCTTATTAGGCAAATCGGGCCTTGCGTAGTAGGCAGAGAAGTGCGTTCTGGCTATTAGGTACGACATATATATATATATATATATATATATATATATATATATATATATATATATATATATATATATATATATATATATAATTTTTTTTTTTTTTGTGAGGGTACCATCTCTGGTGCCAATGTGGGGACCCATAGCCTCGGAGAAGAAAACAGCCAGAACACAGAAGAAAACAGAATATATATATATATATATATATATATATATATATATATATATATATATATATATATATATAAATATATATATATATGTATGTATATATATATATATATATATATATATATATATATATATTATTTATACCTAGGTAAATCGGATGTGGGATTAGCAAGTTGTAGATCTCTCGGAGCTCGTCTTCATTTTCCGTATGTGTATGGCAGATGTGGGGGTGTGGGGGTTATGGGGATTGTTGGGGCTGTGGTGGGTGTTGGAGTGTGGGTGGGGGTGTAGAGGGTGTGGGGGTGTTGTAGGTGTGGTGTATGGGTGGGGGGGTTATGGGGGTGTGGGGACTTGGGGGTTGTGTAGGGTGTGGGGGTTTTTGGAGTGTGGGGGGGTGTAGGGACGTGTGGGTGTTGTTGGGGTGGGGGTTGTGGGGTGTTGCGGGTGTGGGGGTGGGGGTTTTGGGGTGTGGGGGTGCAGGGGGGGGTGTGGGTGTGGGGGGGGTGTGGAGGAATGTTGCAGCAGGATTAGCACACTTCTGCTGGACGCTCGTGAATACCTACTTTATTAAGTAAATATGATCTTGATATAAACCTAATTACATTGCAAAAGTATATTTACTTCTCAATGTCCTCGGAGGCCAGAGCATAATAAACTATTCCAGCACATGTAACAAATCACCTGATTTATGAGTTCCTCCTGAATTACACCCTGATCTAAAATGCTGTATAAACTCCTACCATCGAATTTAATATTCAGAAAATATTTTGGTTTCTAATAAGGAAACCCGGAGCTGCCTTCTTGACTGAGAACCTAAGGCGCTGGAAAAGGAAGCTGGCATCCCTCTGATCTTCACCATTTTCAATGAGAAAACTTTCGCAGTTTTGGCCTCGGGGGCCAAGGGTCTCCGATCTTATTGGGCAAATGTGAATTGATGCTTCAATCTCCCCCCACCCTCACCCCTCCTTCATGTTCCCTTGACTTGTCTCCGTCGTTATAGTCAGCTGTGTCACTCTGTTGACCAGTGCTATGGTCAGGCTGTGCTACGCTGCTGACCAACGCTAAAGGGGATATGTGGCCTAACAGGGTGTAGTTGTAGGTGTAGTCCCCATGGACAGATCCCAGGGTCTCGGATCCTAATGGAACGAAGTTGTACCTGTGATATATTTCCCTGTACTTGGTGGACTTGTCTCTTTCTCTGTGTGTCGCCGCAGCTCCTGCTTGGCCGACGGAGAGGTTGATATATGTGGCTGCCACGCTGGATAAGCAAGTATAGTCCCACGCCAATTGTCTGCCGTTGTTCCAAAGTCACAGTGTGATTCCGTCTGGTCGGCCAAATTGAATCTTTTTGAGTGCATCTCAATTTGTGAGTCCAGTTCACAACGTTTTACCTCTTCTCTTAGAGTCAAGTTCTCTGGATGAGCAGAAGGTTTAGAGTATGGATCCCTCACTCAGTCATACACTTGTGTTGAAAGGAAGGAAATATAATATTTGAGTTTGATCAACAGCTCTTCCAGAGAGATATGAGAACTAATTCCTGTTTTTGAACAGATTGAAAATTATTAAACTTATTAAAAAAAATAACTCTTCCAGAGGTTGTTTCAATAAGACTTGAAAATTGCTGATATACTTCTACACACTTAAGCGGAAATATTTCAAGATTTCCTTTTGCAAGAAGATTTTTCACGGGATTCAGTTTGTTTTAAATCCAAGAATCTTGTCTCTTGAAATCTATACTTTTTCTTCAGGACCTTGCAGTGCTTTGTTGAAGTAAATCATGCGAGGAAGAGTGTCAGTTACCTGGGCTGGCTTCTGGGACTATTCTTTATCATCAAAGCAGATGGATAACATTAGCATTAACGTATTCAACACTTTGTCTTCGTGGAACCCCTAGTGATCCTCTCCTGGAACCCCTAGTGACCTCTCCTGGAACCCCTAGTGACCTCTCCTGGAACCCCTAGTGACCTCTCCTGGAACCCCTAGTGATCTCTCCTGGAACCCAGTGATCTCTCCTGGAACCCCTAGTGATCTCTCCTGGAACCCCTAGTGATCTCTCCTGGAACCCCTAGTGACCGCTTGTGGAACCCCTAGTGACCGCTTGTGGAACCCCTAGTGACCGCTTGTGGAACCCCTAGTGACCGCTTGTGGAACCCCTAGTGACCGCTTGTGGAACCCCTAGTGACCGCTTGTGGAACCCCTAGTGACCTCTCGTGGAACCCCTAGTGATCTCTCGTGGAACCCCTAGTGACCTCTCGTGGAACTCAAGGATCCCGGGGAACCCCTAGTGACCTCTCGTGGAACTCAAGGATCCCGGGGAACCCCTAGTGACCTCTCGTGGAACTCAAGGATCCCGGGGAACCCCTAGTGACCTCTTGTGGAACTCAAGGATCCCGGGGAACCCCTAGTGACCTCTCGTGGAACTCAAGGATCCCGGGGAACCCCTAGTGACCTCTTGTGGAACTCAAGGATCCCGGGGAACCCCTGGTGCGAACCATTGCTCTGCAGGGTTATTATAGAGACAACAGAATTGCCCACTAGCCAACTAGGATGAATAATGTGTTCATGGAAACAATCTAGGACTAAAATACTCAACAGTGAAATCAAAATAATGCGACTCTCAAATAGGTGTTCGACTTTAGAAACAGAGAAGCTGACCATTCAGCTTCTCTGAACAGCTGATATATATATTATATATATATATATATATATATATATATATATATATATATATATATATATATATATATATATATATATATATATATATATATATATATATATATATATATATATATATATGCACAACTTGCCTAAACACGCAAGAGAAGTTATACAACTTTAGAACACTTTCCCACCAGGAGATTCGAACCCTAGTCAGCACAGAAGCCTTACAGCAACTGGTATACCTGGTTCGCCTTTAACCCACTTCACCAAACTCAGAACCCTGAAAGAGATGGTAATTTCGAGGTATTTAAACCCCCCCAAAGATCTCCATATGCACACAGTGCATATGGTATGACTTGGGGGGGGGGGGGTTTAAGTGCCACCTAATTATCATGTTTTAGTGATCGCAGCAATTGAGCGAGTTCGTGTAACAGTTATGCAATTTGGCAGCATATACCATTGATTATTTGATGTTAGTTGAACTAAATCAAAATCTGCTCGTAACTAATCAAATCTCCAATCGCTTCTTCACACACTAAAGCGGTTTAATTTATGGAAAACTAATGAAAGAAATCACGATAAAACATTAAACATTGGACGAATAAAGAAAACTAGTGAAAGTAGTGACCATCAACAGTTCAACTTTGGGTGTGCAATGAAAACTTAGACAGTTCTTTCCTTTCAATAATCTCAACATTTAAAACTTGTCAGACAGCCTTTTAAACCCATAGTATGAAGGTCAGTCTGTAATCATCTATGCTCATGTAATGTCATTTTTTGTTCTTCAAAATATCGGTAAAAGAAGTGTTTGTGACAGTTTGAGAGAGTGTGTACTCACCTGACACTGGTCTACAATTTAGAGGCTCCTCTCGACTACCATTTTTATAAATTGGTCCTTTGTTTGCCTTTTTCCATATATCTCCTATGATTCCTGTGCACGTATTCCATTCCAATGTCTGGAGTATTAATTGGAGTGGAATGATCAGTTCAGTTGCACATTCTCATAGCACCCAAGGTATGGGTGCATTCTCACAGCATGAGTAATTTTTCCACTTCGTCTTGAGATAACTCTATGTGTATTCTATGGCGTGTTCTGGAATTGGTATTTGGTCCGGCTCACTGAAATCTTCATACTGTACAAACTCACTTTGGAACTGTTTATTTAGCATTTCACACATTTCTTTTTAATTCTCAGTAGTCCTGTTTCCCGGTCTCAATCTCTACATTTTTTTTACATGCAACTTGCATTTAATAAATTAATGGAAATGGCCTGGATATGTTTAACATTTATCCGCTACTCCTTTCTAATAGTTCCTTTCTGCCTCTCTTTTCACTGCGGTGTAATTGTTTCTTGCTTGCTTGTAATACTGGTATGTTTGTGAGTTAGGCCTCTTCTGATATGGAACCCATTTTCTTGTCATTTCTTCTCTAGCCCTCTCACAATTTCGGTTGAACCAATAGTGTTTTCTGGTTCTGCATCTCTGTTTTGGTAGCAATTTTTGTGTGCCTTCATCGTATATTTCGCAACATTTCGTATACATGTCATTTAGTTACTGCCTAGCAACAAGTCTCTCCAATTAAACTCATTAAAAGATTTTCTAAGTTTCCCACAGTGTTCTCTCTTAAAATCGAGTTTATCAACTGTTTAGATGTCCCCATTCTCTTATACATTGTATCTCAAAGCAGATGTAATTTCCAACAGGACATGATCACTCTGTCCCAAGGGAGGAAGGTGCTGAATGTCAAATATCTCCTCTTTTTTCCTGGTGAATATTTGATCCAGTATTGACTAACGTCCCCTTCTCTCATTCTTGTGGCCTGCTTGACGTGGTGATACATGAATATTATATAACTTAGTTCCAGTATTTTTTTTATCTCACTCCATCTATGTTGGTATATACAATTTTCAAGAATATGTTCATTTTCCCTTTGTACTCTTCTTCTCCTTCCTCTAATGATTTTGTTGCTTTGTTTTATTTACCATTTCACTAAGTTTCCAGTCCCTAACACTTTGTAGAAAAAAATATTCTTTTTCTTCATTTTTATTCCCATTTAGACATTACGCTTCATCAAGGTTTGTTTTCAGGTTTTATCTGTCTTCCTTTGAGAGGTCGTGTCTTACTGAACAAAGTTTGTCATCCTCACCACACTGTAATTTCCTGGCAGTTATAAGCACTTCCGTCATTTGTTTCACTCCATTGAATGTCAACCTTAATTAAGGGACGGTTCTTGTCTTTGTCATATTTCCTATCCTCCTAAAATCACTGACATTTTCCTTTGAATTGAGGCCTTCTCCTAAACCTATTATTTTCTCTATGATTACATTTTTTTCTGTTGCTCTGTGCCCCCTAGATAATATTTCCTTTCCTAAACATCCGAAATTAGTATGGACTTACTTCCATCTACAGTGTTTTGTACTAGTTTACTGTTCGTAACAAATTCTTTCCTAATTGCTTGCCTAACTTCTGCTTCTTGTTGGTCATTACTGGTTTTGACTTCCAAACACACTTCCTTGATCGTTTCTTTCTCTTTTACAACTTGCGCGAACGTCTCTTTAATTTCCTATTTATACTTTTCTAGTTCTTTATCAACTTCCTCTTTGTGAGTTGTCCACGAGGTTTTTCCTTGCATATCCTTGCCTAACTCTGTTGGCCTTGAGGAGTGCCTTGGAGGTTTTCACCAAATGAGTCTATTTTCTTATTAATTTCGTCAAATTCACCACTCTTCACTTTCCATACCTCATTTTCTTTCAATAGTTCCTTGATTTGTTCTTCCTGTATCTTTACCTTGTCCGTTAAGGCGGTAATTTTCTTACATTGCTGAAGAAACTTTATCTTTTAAAGTGTGAAACTCACTCCTGAGAGCTCCACTGTCGTCTTCTAATTCAAGTAATTTTCCTTCATACTTATTTAGCATGACCTCAACAATCTCTAACCTGCCAAGAAAACCCCCATTCATTATATCTAAAAACAAATATTTGAGAATAGTTTTTGTTTTGGCTTTACATAAGCAGTTAGTCAATCTAATTGGACGAACCAACAAGCATTCCCTCAACCACTGATAATGATCGGTACAAGATGTGAGCTCAAGGCGCTCCGAGTAGGGAAAGAGGCCGTCCAAATCTCAGTAGACATAACTAGTAACTGCACTTCGCTTGACTAAGTTGGTTTAATATGGTCAACGTCACATAAAACGCTGAGGGATTTTGCATATTCATGACTTTACAACAAATAAATTTATATTGTTAATGATGACCAAACCACACACCAGAAGATATAGAGACGCCGATGTTTCGGTCCGTCCTGGATTATTATCAAATTGATTGTGATTTGATAGCCAGGACGGACAGAAACGTCGTCGTCTCTTCATCTTCTGGTGTGTGTTGTTTGGTCATCATATTCTCAGCCACGTTATTGTGACTCATCGTCTTCAAAAGTTAAAGGTGCATTGGGATAAATTCTAGCTCATCCGAGACAAAGTATTTACGTGTTAGTAAATAAAATAATAATAGAGGAAACTGATGACTACCTGTGACCGCCTACGAAGCACCGCCTACTTTATGTCCTCCTCAGGCCGCCACTTGAGCACAGAAGAATTAGGTGATCCACGACCGAGTCATATATACTGTCTACCACAATACCGTGGATAATAACATTTCATTCACGTGGGCACAAGGAGCCTCGAACACCCGCTTGGGAGACGAGCCCTCTACGAGCCGAGTTACGAGCTAGCCATGGGAAGGCATAAAGTTCCAGTTTGGTGCCTCTGGAATCCTTCTTTATTGTGGCTAGCTCGTAGCTCAGTTGGTAGAGCGCTCGTCTCCCAAGCAGGAACCTAGAATATTGGAGGTTCATCTTTCTTTCATAAGATTCAGTATTTACTAAAACGCATCTACTTTGCAACCAGTAATACGTGTTCTACTTAATATTTATACATTTGTCATCTTATTATGGTCCTCTGTCTCATTCCCTTGTGGTGGTTTGCAGACTTTCATATTGTCGACTGTTACTCTCCGCCTCCATAGAGAATGAAAATTAAACTATTTTAATCTCTCTTCTTGATGAAGGTTTCTAATTTTCGGAATTAGTTTAATCGTTCTTTGCAAAGTTTTCCATATAATGTTTACTTGTTTTTATAGAACGTGTCCATAACTAAACTACATAGTCTAAATGGGCCCAAACATTGGCAAAATAAGGCTGAAAATTCAATAAAATTTCCAATAACTAAAAAAAAATTCATATGGAGTCGGTCGGCCGAGCGGACAGCACATTGGACTTGTGAACCTGTGGTCCTGGGTTCGATTCTAGGCTCCGGCGAGAAACAATAGGCAAAGCTTCTTTCACCCTATGCCCCTGTTACCTAGCAGTAAAATAGGTACCTGGGTGTTAGTCAGCTGTCACGGGCTGCTTCCTGAGGGTGGAGGCCTGGTCGAGGACCGGGCCGCGGGGACACTAAAGCCCCGAAATCATCTCAAGATAACCTCAAGATAGATCATAGCATCCAATTTGCTTTTGTTTCGTACATATACACATTGATTTCCAGGCTTTAGAACCCTTCTCATCATGACACTAGTTGAATTTCACATTCAGATTCTGCCATTTAGGTTTTTTTTCTGCTGATGTCTGGTAACACTATTAGCATTTCCCGGGATTACAGCGTCCTGCGTTAATCAGCATTACACTCCGTCTACCAATCCGTCCATTTTAAAAGTATAATGACGACTATAGGAATTAGTGCTAATATGTTCAATGTTGCTATTATTTAGGATAATACCGTGTTTGGGGAGCTAGTTGAAATAGAAACAAAGATGTGCAAGAAGTTATCGTTGACTGTTTTAATTGTCTTCGACCTATCACACACAGAAATCAAAACAGCGTGATGCATCAAATGAACAAATCCACAAGGGTCGTGACGAGGGTTCGAACCTACGTCTGAGAGGATCCCAGACGCTCAGCTCGATTAAGGCAGCGTCTAGGATCCTCTCGGACGTAGGTTCGAACCCTCGTCACGGCCCTTGTGGATTTGTCTTCGACCTATGTTTTAGCGTGCTTAAATTATAGAATATTTGGTTCTGGCTGTTTGGTTCTGGCTATAATGCTTTGTTATTTGAAATGTTATTTTTGAGTACTTCGAGGTGTTCAGGAGTCCGCCAGGGACGTTTGCTCCTCACAGGCACTACTGGGGTCATAATGACTAGTTCTGCAAGCATAGAGATGGAAAGAGTGCTAATGTGTACGGTTGTGTTGGTGTCATCCTTGGGTACGTGTCTGTTCTCAAGACTAGTCTCAAGACTTTAGTCTGTTCTCAAGACTTTAGTCTGTTCTCAAGACTTTAGTCTGTTCTCAAGACTTTAGTCTGTTCTCAAGACTTTAGTCTGTTCTCAAGACTTTAGTCTGTTCTCAAGACTTTAGTCTGTTCTCAAGACTTTAGTCTGTTCTCAAGACTTTAGTCTGTTCTCAAGACTTTAGTCTGTTCTCAAGACTTTAGTCTGTTCTCAAGACTTTAGTCTGTTCTCAAGACTTTAGTCTGTTCTCAAGACTTTAGTCTGTTCTCAAGACTTTAGTCTGTTCTCATGACTTTAGTCTGTTCTCATGACTTTAGTCTGTTCTCAAGACTTTAGTCTGTTCTCAAGACTTTAGTCTGTTCTCAAGACTTTAGTCTGTTCTCAAGACTTTAGTCTGTTCTCAAGACTTTAGTCTGTTCTCAAGACTTTAGTCTGTTCTCAAGACTAACTCCAATTTGACGTTCTTGACGAGCGTCCTAAGTCTCATGCCCATGTGTTCGTGTGCAGACTTTCATCATGTCTCCCGTCACTCTCCGCCTCCATAGAGAACTCAAATTACACTGTTTTAATTTCTCTTCATGAATGAGGTTTGTAATTTCCGGAATTAGCTTGACCCTTCTCTGCAAAGATTTACATATAATTTATACTCATTTAATAGAACGTGTGGAAAAGAGATTTTATAGAACGTGTGGACTCCTCTTGTGTATGGACAAGAGGAGACTACAAAGGTGTTGCACTTTTTCAAAACGTAGTTCGGAAATTGAGCATTTGATAAGAGTTGTCATAAGTGATATTTGCATCTATATTTGGGATGTATTAAAGTAAATATATAAGCTCAAATGCTACAAAAATCGATTAAGTACGCAATTTCAACTACAATCAGATATTAACATCTGTATTATGTTTCCAGTGAGTGTGATGCATGAGAAAATTAATGTGGAATTTCACGAGGCGTTTGAGACACGGTATAAGGTTTGAGACATCAGCATCAAAGGTTTCTAAGTCAGAACTGAAAACATGGCTAGGTCTTTGCTACTCAATGTCACTCTGTTTGCAATAGAGTTGACAGTCTGATTTGCTGAAAATCATTTGGTTTTTATTATGTAGACTGCCGTACCGATGGTATCCCTCACTATTGTTAATGGCATGTTCACCATAACAACCACATTATACTCAAGGTATGCTCGTCTATAAAATACTCATAAAGGAGGCTTTGTGATTTCTTGCATCACTGTAATCAATAATTATATAGTGCACAGTAACAAACCCATTAAGATTTCAACTTAGATTCAACAGAGCAGAAGTAGTTGTTAAACACATATGGCAAAATCTTACTGAAGCGACCACTACGAGTCATAAATACTCCATACTCCGCCAAAGTAAAACAGAAACAAGCAACACTTAGTGGGCCAGCCAGAGGCTTAGGGCCCGCGCAGAAATATCCCTAAAAGAAATAAATTATTTTTTAAAATATAAATATTTATTATTATATACATTATTTTAGTGTATAATTAAGCCGGGGGGAAGCTAGAGCTGCGTTTATTGGGTTCTGTTGGTAATTATTTGTACATATAATTAGTTGTGAACAATTTATCATTCCACCCTCGGACTCTGCTCGTCCAACTTACCGCCAACCTAAAGCTACCCATTAACATAATTAACATATTTTAACCTTTGCTGTAACTAACAACGATGATCATTCAGAACCGGTTTACCGCTAACTGAACTCTCGTTTTATAAAATTAGAGAACAATTTATCTACAAAACATACAATTCAATTCTCTGATCCTTGACATAATTAATAATTGCTATCGCTGCATTTATCTTACGTTTATAGAGTTATTATAGATTAAAAAGTTCATCCTGTTTTAAGTACAAAAAAACAATACTTTCAGCTGTATTCCGTCTTATTTCAAGCAGATTATATTTTGATTCCCATTCCTAATACCTAATGGGTTGCATTAATGTCTAATCGTTCGTGCTTTATTGGGAGTTAATGTGGGACCATTTATCTGCTGAATATCTAATGTTACTTTTATTTTAAATTATCTAGATCTTCTAGTATCTCTTTGTTAATAACTTAAATTGGCACATATATTTTTCTTCGTATTGACACAGAGATACACGAAAGGCCCTAGATGTAAGAAGATTACAAATTCTTGAAGCAGTCCACATAAAAATAGAACAACCTACCATAAATACTCAACTTACGGCACCATTTGGTCCGGGAGACATCTCCCGTAACGCAGGGTGCAGTCGCGCCTCCACAGATCTCCAGTATCAGCTCTTGATACTGGTAATGGCTCTAAAGGGCCACCACTTACGGGCTATTCATGCCCGTGCCACCTCTTGGGTGACTTAATCTTTATCAATCATCAACTTACGGAACTATTCACTCTACCCACCATGAGAGTAAGAACGAGACCAGAACGTGAAGATGCCAACATAGAAGACACTAGCTCGACAAACAACGCCCACTACACCTGATTAATCTTTGTATGTGTTTTGTACCCTATTTAGCCTGATTCTACTCGTTTCTCCTTTATGCTTTAATCTTTACCCTTATGTATACCCATTGTATGCCCATTGTTTACACCTGACCCCATTGTTCCATCCATTTGTATTCACCTGACCCACTATTAGTATGAATATAATGTCCTGTACTGTAACATCACTTGAGAATGAACCATGTACGTTCAAAACGTTGTGCAATTTTATAAAAAGTGTAATACATTCTACAGTTATTTACTCCCTTTTTCTTCACCTCGAAAACGAACATGACTTTTGGAGAACTCTTCTTCCAACTAAACCCTGATGCAAGAGCACTAGTTGGAGGGATAAAAGCCCTAAACCAGAAATAATACAGAATATGCTGTCATATTCAGTGAGACATTACAGAAGAAAACCTGCTGCCAATTTTTTTTTTATTATTTTTTTTTTTTTTTTTTTTTTTATTATTTTCTACCACAGACGTGGCCACACATTTACAATGCTAACCAGCATATATACATTCTCTTCTGTCCTCCATGGACAGGGTTAGAGAAGTGTTAAACATACAGTTCAAGGGTTTATTGAACACTCAACCACAGAAGGTGATTCGGTGCTTTTAAAATGCTAAGCTAACCTACATACGTAAATACATAGATACACAGATTTACGTATGCCCTACATAAAGTATTAGATGTGTCTTTTACATAGTGTCATTAATGTACATTCACAAAGGTGAAATGTAATTCTGATCAGCTTCCATATATGCTTTATACCCATACATATACATACACACACACACATACACATACATATATACACACACACACACATGCATTCACATACATTTGTCTCATTTACCCTGACAGGGTGAGGTAGCTGATAAAGAAACTAGTGTGTAATTAAGCACTTAATCACTGAAGGTGATGAAGGTGCTTTTACAAGCTCAGGTTATATAGTTACATCACATACATACATTGTATGATTGATACATTACATGGTCAGTCCAATATATCAAGTGTTCCAGTACTCATATAGTAACTAGAGAGTTCAGCATACCTTAGCCCAGGAGGGCGAAAGTCAGTCAGTATTGGACACTCTCTTGAACATTATATTGTAGAGTGCATATTTTCTCTTTCACAAAGTTGACACATTGACACATATACTGCTGCCAGTATACACCACTAATATATATATATATATATATATATATATATATATATATATATATATATATATATATATATATATATATATATATATATATATATATATAATGTTGTACCTAGTAGCCAGAACGTCGTACTCGGCCTACTATGCAAGGCACGATTTGCCTAATAAGCCAAGTTTTCCAGAATTAATATATTTTCTCTAACTTTTTTCTTATGAAATGATAAAGCTACCCATTTCATTATGTATGAGGTCAATTTTTATTTATTGAAGTTAAAATTAACGTAGATATATGACCGAACCTAACCAACCCTACCTAACCTAACCTATCTTTATAGGTTAGATTAGGTTAGGTAGCCGAAAAAGTTACGTTAGGTTAGGTATGTTAGGTAGTCGAAAAAACATTAATTCATGAAAACTTGGCTTATTAGGCAAATCGGGCCTTGCATAGTAGGCTGAGAAGTGCGTTCTGGCTACTAGGTACGACATATATATACCTATAGAAACCAAACTATTTCCTCCGTCTGATATCGGAAACCAAACCATGGTCTGTAGTCACACTATATAGCATCCTGAAACAGGATGATTTACCTGCACCAAAAATATTAAATATGCTCCGAATGGTGGCATCGAGGATGCTAGCAGCGGGGGACATGATATTTACGATGGGTGTGAAGCAGGAGACATGTGTTTACCAGTGATCTCGCCTCCTGCCCGCCTGGGTCTTTGGCGAGACCCCGCCAGCGTGATGGGTGGATCACTCGGAGGGACGACTTCCTTTACACGACTCGACCGCCTGGAAGACACGGCGGCGGGAGCGGGGCGAGCCGGGGGGTTCCTTAGGGAGTTGGGGAAGACGCGTGGAATCCTTCGGGGGAAAGGAAGGCGGCTGGTGGGAGGAGATCTGACACGGCTGCATGTCTGGAAGGGTTTGGCTTGATGTCCGCCTCAAGGGTAACATTCGGATGTTTCCTTCCACCCACCATCTATTTTATGGCTGGTCAGGTGAAACTTTGCTTTGATTTACTACCTATATATTTGTGTGTGTGTGTGTGTGTACTCACCTAATTGTGCTTGCGGGAGTTGAGCTCTGGCTCTTTGGTCCCGCCTCTCAACTGCCAATCAACCGATGTACAGATTCCTTGAGCCTTCTGGGCTTTATCATATCTACATTTGAAACTGTGTATGGAGTCAGCCTCCACCACATCACTGCCTAATGCATTCCATCTGTTAACTACTCTGACACTGAAAAAGTTCTTTCTAACGTCCCTGTGGCTCATTTGGGTACTCAATTTCCACATGTGTCCCCTTGTTCGCATGCCACCAGTGTTAAACAGTTTATCTTTATCTACCTTGTCAATTCCTCTGAAAATTTTGTTGGTAGTACTCATGTCTCCCCTTACTCTTCAGTCTTCTAGTGTCGTGATGTGCATTTCACGCAGCCTTTCATCGTAACTCATGCCTCTTGGTTCTGGAACTAACCTAGTGGCATATATCTGAACTTTTTCAAGCTTCGCCTTGTGCTTGACAAGGTACGGGCTCCATGCTGGGGCCGCATACTCCAGGATTGGTCTTACATATGTGGTATACAAGGTTCTGAATGATTCCTTACACAGGTTCCTGAAGGCAGTTCTGATGTTAGCCAGCCTTGCATACGCCGCAGATGTTAGTCTTTTGATGTGGGCTTCTGGAGACAGGGTTGGTGTGATATCAATTCCTAGATCCTTCTCTCCGTCCGTTGCATGAAGGAGTTCATCTCCCATTCTGTATTGTGTCTGGCCTCCTGTTTCCACTGCCTAGTTTCATTACCTTACATTTACTCGGGTTGAACTTTAGCAGTCATTTGTTGGACCATTCATGCAGTCTGTCTAGGTCATCTTGTACTCTCATACTGTCTTCCTCCGTCTTAATCCTGCTCATAATTTTTGCATCATCAGCAAACAATGAGAGGAATGATTCTATACCGTCTGGAAGATCATTTACATATATAAGAAACTGTATGGGTCCAAGGACTGAACCCTGCGTGACCCCAGTGGTGACGTCTGGACCAATCTGAGACCTCACCCCGCACAGTGACTCGCTGCCATCTGTTACTTAGGTACTCTCTTATCCAATGGAGAACCTTCCCTTTCACTTCTGCCTGCATCTCCAGCTTTCGCACTAGTCTCTGGTGTGGTACTGTGTCAAAGGCTTTTTGGCAATCCAAAAATATGCAGTCTGGCCACCCCCTCTCTTTCTTGTCTGATTCTTGTTGCCTGATCACAGAATTCAATTAATCCTGCGAGGCATGACTTGCCATCCCTGAAACCATGTTGGTGTTGTGAAACAAAGTTCCTTTGCTCCAGAGGTTCCATTAGCTTTTTTCACACAATTTTGTCCATTAGCTTGCTTGGTATGCAAGTTAGGGACACTGGCCTGTAGTTCAGTGCCTCCTGTCTATCCCCTTTCTTGTATATCAGGACTACGTTTGCCGCCTTCCAAATTTCTGGCAATTCACCTGTTACCAGTGATTTGTTATATACCATGGAGAGTGACAGGCATAGTGCTTCTGTTCCTTCCTTTAGTATCCACGGTGAAATTTCATCCGGGCCTATAGCCTCTGTCACATCCAAATCTAGCAAAAGCTTCCCTACATCTCCACTGGTAATCTCAAATGTGTGTGTGTGTGTGTGTGTGTGTAATTCGGAAAAAAAAATTAACACGTGATGAGTAATGTGAAATCGTTTAACCACACATTTCGTATAACCACATACAAAAACACACCCAAATCATTAGAAGTGATTTTCTGGTTCCCACAATTCAGTTCCACGTTGTTTTGTCCTACAACCAGTATATATGCTTTTCCTAATATATTTAAAAGAATTCCGAGATTCTCAACTACTCCATTTCTACCTACTTTCGAGGTTCACACAGTCTAATATTTCGTCATATATTACGAATAGTTGGGTACTAAAAGCTAAAGACTAATATATGTAACATATGTGTATCTGGGAACTATTAGCTTCTATATTAAAGGAACTTCGTAGTATTCTAAGAAAAACTTATCAACAAATTTGTTTTCAATTCGTGTTAACATATGTGTATCTGGGAACTATTAGCTTCTATATTAAAGGAACTTCGTAGTATTCTAAGAAAAACTTATCAACAAATTTGTTTTCAATTCGTGTTTACAAACAACTACACCATTGGAAACTATTTAAAACGAATTACCTCTGATCCAACACTTCGTGTGGCCTATCTATTAAAATATGCAAACTATAATGTTCGATACGTGGGAAATACCTCACGAAATTTTAAACTCCGTATTTATAAGCACGTGGGTGTGTCTTACTGCACAGTTTTGCATCTTCTACACAATATGTATCTTGTATATTTTGTACAATATGCATCTTCTGCGATTTGAGATTTCTGCGAGGAAATGGGGCACTCTTTCACTCGCAGTGATTCTGATGTTCTGTTTTGCAGTTTTTCACATCTGGATCTCAACATCTTCGAAAGAATCGCATTGACTAGAATGAGACCTGTGTTGAACGGTTCGGAGTTTTTGAATTAATTGTTTACACTACAATTGCCAGCCTGTCCTCATCAACAAAGGCGAAATGCTCGTTAATCCAGCTGCCAAATCCCGTCTTTACGAATGGAAAAACGATTTACACGCAAGTCACAACTGATGATGTCCGAACACATCTCGAACAAGTGCTTCGGTGATGACTTTCGTTCCAACCACAGCGCTGTATAATGCTTCACCCACGTACTACAAATAGAAATAATCACCAACAGAGAACCTAAACACGTAACCTAGCCTAATAATGCCTAACTATGCAGAATATGCTAATATTTAACAATATTGATTTACATATGAGAAAATTCTTATTTTGAATTTAACATCATGTTAAAATTTATGAATGCCTCTATGGAGTCGACCGCTGGATGGAATAAACTTTGTCTGATGACGGCTTGACAAATTCCAATAATTTGCAAGTAGAACCTTAAGAGCTAATCTAACCTATGCCGAACTATCCAAATATAAAAGTCAGAAATTAATATAGAGTAATATTAACATATAATCGAGAAGAAACTTTTTTAATGCACAATACGTTAAAATTAATGAATTCGCCTTTGGGGATGGCTGCCGCTTTAATGAGCCACGCCCTGAGGACAGGCTGCAATTGTCCTCTTCTATGCAGTCTGTTTTTGTGGTCTTTATTTCTTGTGTATACATCCTTTGCCTTTATTTCTGTGTTAATTTATTACTGCGATAATTTATTACTGCGATAATTTATTACTGAGGTAATTTATTCCTGTGGTAATTTAATACTGCAGTAATTTATTGCTGCCAATTTTCGATGTGTTTCCTGTTTTTAGTTTTAATTTGTTTAAATAGTTTGCATATTTTGGTGAACCTTCAAAACATTGGCTCTTCAATTACATAATTTCATTCACCTGGGCACTAGGAGACTCGAACCACCGACCACACGAGTGGGAGACAGAAGCTATATCCATTATACTATGAACAGTCTTAATAAGGAAAGATTCAGAAGCAACTAACCGCTGCCAAGCTGGAATTTAAGGGTTTCCCTGACTACTACTGAAGCTCAGAGGAATTAGTGGTCCACGCTCACGTCACTATTGTATATGCCATGAGCATGGACCACTAATTACTCTGAGCTTCAATTGTAGTCAGAGAAAGCCTTAAATTCTAGCTAGGCAGCGGTTAGTTGCCTCTGGATCTTTCCTTATTAAGGCTGTTAATAGTATAGTGGATGATCTTCTGTCTCCCACTCGTGTGGTCGGTGGTTCGAGTCTCCTAGTGCCCAGGTGAATGAAATGCTTATATATTATCCACGGTAACATGCTTGACAATTAATTCATTATATACATTTAAGATCAAACCCTAAAGCTTCTTTTGTTGAACTGTTTGTTGGTGTTTATATATTTCCATGGGTTTGATGCAAGCATTATGATGCTCAGGCCAAACACAAGGTGGTTAAAATATTCCGTGTTGATATTCAGTCCCATTTCATTCCAATCAATAAACATGATCACGTTTTCCAGCACCAGGGCGGCGAGCTTTGAAGAAATGGTATCGCTTTGACGGGTTCTTTCTGTACGAATTTTATCCCAGTCTGTGAGAGGTTTAATTGTTGAAAAGCGTTTCTGTAAATAACAGAAACTGGATTTTCTTTATATCGTTTCAAGAACGGGTTTCCAGGAAAGCCATTAACAGTAACTGAGGCAAAAACTGGGTTCTTAGACCTACGTCTTAGACACCCGAGAGGTATATTCTCCGCTTCGTGAGGCGTTTATTCTGAGAACTTACTTTAGTCTGGGATATGTTCTGGGCTAAATAAGACTAATATGTTCATGAGAAAAACATAACCTGGTGGTTAGTTAGAACGTTTTTGTATAGGTTTTGACGATCCTCCAGAGGTATGTTAGTCGTCTATCTTGAGATCTTGAGGTTATCTTGAGATAACCACCACCCGGCAACGGCAACGAACTCCCCTCGTAACGACGGAGGAAGTTACGGTACTCCTCCTCCTTCACGAACTTGATAACAACCCGGTGGCAGTTACAAGCTCAATACTGTAAATGGCCATCACAGGGACACGGAGCATGTCGCACATAACCATTTCTATTTCCACATATCCAGCAAGACCAGTTAACTCCAGGCCCACGGAGTTCACGCGCTTAACAGGAGGAAGGGGGCTACCCATGGCAAGCTCGCCACGTCAACACGCAGCCAGGCAGCAACAGCAGGGGAGAGGGGGGGGGGCAAAGACGCCCACACCCCCAGGCGACGAAAACGGCAAACATCCCAAACTACCAGAGGCCAGACAACACGTCTGTACCCCACGGCAGCTCCAGGTGGACTCCCTTCACGTGAACAAGTGGAAACGAGCCAATTGTGTCAGAGAGCCGACGAGTCTTGACGATTGAGAAAACAGATTCAAAATGTAACATTAAGCGGGGTCTAATTCAGAAGATTTCTATCTAACACCAAGAGACTTGGGAACACGTGTAAATTGTTCGAGGCACCTTGAATTTCTCTCGCCTTTTCGATTGACTTTACCCAAGCATGGGTTTGAAAGATGTGGAAAGCTTGAGTAGGTGATGGAGTCGTTGTCACAGAACGCTTACTCGGGTAATATGAGCACAATCACAGAGGATTGTGCTTACGTCAAGGAGTGCCCACACTATCTAACTGGAGACATTGTAGTGAAACAATACTTTACATTGATGAATGGCAACGATCCAGCTTGGCTTTGTGAGAAGACCAGCAAGCGGGTAGCGATGTGCGTCGTCGTTATGATTAGAGGTTGTTAGCGTTTTCAGCTCACAGACGAATGCTCACAGGTTCGATACCAAGGCAGGACGTGACAACTAAGCACGTCACGTCTACGTGTGTCACGTCTAAACACTTTGTTCTCACACATGATGCGTCTGTCCACCATTCAGCTAATAGCTTCCTTTTGGGAGATACTCAACTGTTGTGGCTTGCTTCCTGGTGAAGATGAGTCGTTAGTCTAGTCGGTGTCTCGTTCCCGACAATTGGGAACTATTAGTTATGGAAAATAACGAAAAAAAGTTGTATTTTGTTAGGGTTTGTTATAGATGAAGGAACCAGGAATTATTGTCAGGCTATGGTGATACACAGGGCTGTGGTGTCTTGTGTGTGGCGTAGTAGATCCAGCATGGAGAACTCTCCTGTAATTTTGAACTCGAATAACCGGCCATATCAACAAAAATATAAAAGATTAAATATAAAGCCAAAACTTATCCTCTAGAGAGAAGCCATGTTAATGCAACTGATTATTTAATGCATTCAGACTCACAAAAATGGGAATGTAGCCTATCACTGCCTATTTACGAGCTCCGTACACTGAATAGTTCCCATTAAGCTCTACTGCTGTTCCTCGGCTCAAGAATGAATAATCAAGCAGATATTTTCCTCATTCATTTAGATGTATCGTCATAAAGACACGGAAATGACGGCGCTAGTATCGCCCACGGCCTCGCAAGCATTACTTTGATCAAAATATAAAATTATCTTGAATATGAATAAGTTATTTCACACAAAAATACTCCTTCATTATTATGACATCGTTGTGTAAAAAATATATAGAAGTATATAAATGGCTGCCCGAGCTACGTAAACGTAGATAATAACCAAATAAAAAATAATTCGGTTCTCGCTTGCAACATTAAACAAATAATTCAAATAATATATGCAGAAAATAAGTGATAAAAATGCATTATTAAAATGACTGGTGCAAAAATAATCACCTACTAATCTCTGCCACACAAGGAAACAATCAGGTTTTATCCGGCTTTGTTCCTAGGTAGATAAATATATATATAAAATACAAAAAAATACTTTTTTAATGCCTTGTTAAAGGTGAAGATACGAATGAAATAAAATGTGGACAAACATAAACTTAATTGTAAGTGCTGCAATGCCTCAGACATTTGACTTAATCTAAAGATTTCGTATATCGTAAGCCAGAGTGTTCTCTCCATTTGACACTCCGTAAACAAATGCGACTGTTGTGCATAAAATGATCGAGGACAGATGACTAGAAAACTCATTGTTATGGTGGTTTAAGGTTTACTCATATATCGTATATTATACGATATGTTGACCAGACCACACACTAGAAGTTGATGGGACGACGACGTTTCGGTCCGTCCTGGACCATTCTCAAGTCTCAATCGACTTGTGAATGGCCCAGGACGGACCGAAACGTCGTCGTCCCTTCAACTTCTAGTGTGTGGTCTGGTCAACATACTTCAGCCACGTTATTGTGACTCATCGCCTGCATATTATACGATATATTAGTCAACGTTAATCAGGCGACGGATTAAGTGAGAGTCATAACAGCTGTGATAGGCGTAGTGATGATCAAAAGTTGTGATGAGCAGAAATTAATTGCGATGAGCAGAAGTTGAGATGAGCAGAAGTTGAGATGAGCAGAAGTTGAGATGAGCAGAAGTTGAGATGAGCAGAAGTTGAGATGAGCAGAAGTTGAGATGAGCAGAAGTTGAGATGAGCAGAAGTTGAGATGAGCAGAAGTTGAGATGAGCAGAAGTTGAGATGAGCAGAAGTTGAGATGAGCAGAAGTTGAGATGAGCAGAAGTTGAGATGAGCAGAAGTTGAGATGAGCAGAAGTTGAGATGAGCAGAAGTTGAGATGAGCAGAAGTTGAGATGAGCAGAAGTTGAGATGAGCAGAAGTTGAGATGAGCAGAAGTTGAGATGAGCAGAAGTTGAGATGAGCAGAAGTTGAGATGAGCAGAAGTTGAGATGAGCAGACACTGTGATGGCAGAAGTTGTGATGGCAGTTACTGTGATGGCAGAAGTTGTAATGGCAGAGGTTATGATGATAGGCGCTGTGATGGATGTTAAGCACTCCTCTTCTTGAGGTCTGCTCGTACCTTTCGCCCAGGGATGCATAATACACCCGGGCCAATCAGGATTTCCAACATGTCTAAAGGTCTGATCCCCCCAAAAAAAACCTTTGTTCGCATAGTAAGGGACTAGTAACTCATGAGGGAGGACCACAAACACAAGTATAAACTTATAAGATTAGAACTTAAGATTAACAAATAAAAGAAATCTCCAAAGGGCAACTATTTAAAAAAGTATATATAATTCACTGTATGATTTGTTATAATATCTTGTCCACTCAGATTACTATCAATACCTAAAAAGCAGGAACAAGTCGGACTTCAACTAATTTAACTACTAAGAGAACCTTCCAGTCCCATCTCTTCACAACTTGTGATGAGATGAGTAGTCTCCGTGGTGTAATGGTAAGACACTCGCCTGGCGTTCCGCGAGCGCTGTGTCATGGGTTCGTATCCTGGCCGAGGAGGATTTACTGGGCGCAAATCCTTAACTGTAGCCTCTGTTTAACGCAACAGTAAAATGTGTACTTGGTTGTAACAACGATTCTTCGCGGCAGGGGATCGTATTCCAGGGACCTTGCCCGAAACGCTACGCCTACTAGTGGCTGTACAAGAATGTAACAACTCTTGTATATATCTCAAAAAAAAAAAAAACTACTGAAGTGGTGAGCTCCATATGCATCCCGTCTTCGACTCAAGTCCATTACATCCAGCGGTCGACCCTACTGACGCAGTCATCAATTTTCACATGCTGTTAATTTAAAACAGGAATTTTCTGAAACGGAAATATATATTAAAACAAAGATATAAATTAATATTATAATATATATTAGAATATTGTGCATATATAGGTATAGGTTAGGTTACGTTAGGTGTTTAGGTTCTGTTGGCGATTATTTGTATTTGTAGTACGTGGGTGAAACATTTATAGCGTTGTGGTTTGAACACAATTCATCAGTGAAACACTTGTTCCGGAAGTGTTCGGACGACATCAGTCGTGAGTCGTGTGTAAACCGTTTTTCATGCATAAACAGTTGGGGGTTTGGTGGGAGCATGGAATCATTTTTGGGTCTTTGTGTGGAAGACGGGCTGCCACCTGTACGCCTCTGGGACACTCCCACAGAGTTACCTAACGTCTTATATAACTTTTAACTAACACACACTACATATAGAAATAACCACTCCCAAACATATGTAATTATACAATTATACTATTATACACGCGCTTGAATAATAACTCAAATAAACAAATATGCTTTAAAGGAAACAATAATTATGAATGATGAAATGAACTGGCAACACTCGACCTCCCCACACACACACACACACACACACACACACACACACTCCCTCGACCTGGATGTGAACCATACCTGTCCACATTACATGCCCGCCCCCGATCACCTCCCACACAAGCACGCCCCCGATCACCTCCCACACAAGCACGCCCCCGATCACCTCCCACACAAGCACGCCCCCGATCACCTCCCACACAAGCACGCCTCCCCCGATCACCTCCCACACAAGCACGCCTCCCCCGATCACCTCCCACACAAGCACGCCCCCGATCACCTCCCACACAAGCACGCCCCCGATCACCTCCCACACAAGCACGCCCCCGATCACCTCCCACACAAGCACGCCCCCGATCACCTCCCACACAAGCACGCCCCCGATCACCTCCCACACAAGCACGCCCCCGATCACCTCCCACACAAGCACGCCCCCGATCACCTCCCACACAAGCACGCCCCCGATCACACTAACACGACTCCAATCACCTCCCACACAAGCACGCCCCCGATCACACTAACACGACTCCAATCACCTCCCACACAAACACGCCCCCGATCACACTAACACGACTCCAATCACCTCCCACACAAACACGCCCCCGATCACACTAACACGACTCCAATCACCTCCCACACAAACACGCCCCCGATCACCTCCCACACAAGCACGCCCCTGATCACCTCCCACACAAGCACGCCCCCGATCACACTAACACGACTCCAATCACCTCCCACACAAACACGCCCCCGATCACCTCCCACACAAACACGCCCCCGATCACTTCCCACACACGAATATATTTCATACAGAAATATATCATCATATGAATAAATAACAAGTGGTCACGCTATTGTGATTTCTGTGTGTAATCATATGAAATACAAAATAATGCGATCAAATATAATATGTAACCACTCACACCATACGCAAATTCAATTGGAATAATTCGGAAGGCAGTATTATTCACCTTGTGAGAATCAGGGTCCTTTCTGATTGGTGACATACCCAAACCTCCAAAAGAAAAAAATAATTAATTGCAGATTAATTGCATTTTTACTGAAGGTAAGTACACAAGTTAGTACTGGAAACTGCAAGGAGTTCAACATAGAAAAGTTGGGGAAGAACTTCATAATTACAAAAGTATAACCAAAAACTAACAATGAAGAAAGTATATGAAAACTACAATGCAAGTACATATTCAACATCTCAGATACATTCAAAAACTTAAGAATATAGTATGTAACAATGTATATCTCCTTGCAAGAAATGAAACACAATTTCAATTTATTTAAACAAGATTAATAATTTAACATAATATTTCTCACATGAAGGTACTTACCATTCACTGGAATGAATATAAAAAGTTATTTTCTCTTATCACTTCCTACTCCACTTTCTGTACGCTTCAGGGTAGTCACACCTGTGTCTCTGGAGTTTGCAACACATTTATCCCTCCAGGGCACTATCTAATTCGGTCCACCTACAAACATGAAGTAATGACACTCTCATTACTAGGTACTCTCCTATCAACACATTTGTTCATGCTATAATCACCACACTTATCAGAGTTCACATAAGATTGAAGTTTAATCATCATACCTACATATATGACAGTCTGGAAAACAAAGTCTAGTAGAGAAGTTTTCCATTTATCTGATTTCACTGGTAAACTCACATTAGTCCAATAACACCAAAGTACCCATTCCATTAACAGTAAACATTTTACACATATAGTGCAAAGCAAACGAAAGTTTTCATCCTGAGAGATCTATTTAGAGTATCATGAGTACTTCTGGAGCTGTAACATCCTGTTTTGCCTGAACTGAAAAATATTCCTCCGGTTATTACTACTTTTTTCTAGAGTTAACCTACTTAGTTGAAGCTGACTTGATGCGGGTTGGTTGAGAGACTTCTCCTGGTTAATGAGGGAGATCTGGGCAGAAACTTTCCAAATCTGGTAAAACGAGTTCAGGAACAGCTGGCCCGCATCACTCTGGATCTTCTGCGAAACATAAGCCGCGGCCAATATGAACTAAAAGTAGAAGAAACAGGGTTAGACCATTCCGACACATCTGAAACATCTTTACTCTTAGAACCACCAACAACACGTGACTTATAAGTAGACCTCTTATGTCTGTCGCAACAAACAAGACCAACGAGGAAAAGTACCAGGAACACCTGTCTGAACTGATTCAGGAGACCATCAGTGTTGGACAAATAAGTCAGTCGCTTCATAACTCTGCAAGAACTATCAGAGTGAGAAATCATGATCGTTCCTAAGCCCACCTCAAGAACAAAGCTCGCACGCTCTAACTGTGAACTCTATGACAAAACAAGCCATTATGGCCTCCCATAAGAGTAACAGAACCACTCTGGAACTTTGATAACATTTACTATGAACTACACTCAGTAAGTGACTTCCTCCGGGTGATGTAGAATAATCCAACAACAGTGTTAGGGGTCTTATCACCAGGTCGATGAATACCAAATTACCTGGGAGCCACCCAAGGACAACCCGTAACCCTACACACTCAACAAATCAAACATTTGGGCTATTCTCATCCCACTCTAACTTGAAACTCTCACCTGTGACCTTGAACAACTACTTCTAAGTCGGACGAAACCTTACAATACTACCTTGACTCTGAGAATCAGAAAAACATTTGTACTTAACACAAGTTTGGGTAACTACAGTTGCAGCAAAATAACGTACCAGATGCTAAATAAGAGACACTTGTTCTGCCCTGAAGGGGTGGGGGATTTTTGGACTTAAACCTCGAAAAGAGAGCTCTATTTGTTGCACCAGACTTTTGCTTGCGTACAGGTGGACAACGTCCCCAACCACTCCCTGACGGAACAAACAACCAATCTCGGAACCCACACTCCCACTACTGTCGGTCGACCAGCAATGGACACTGAAGTGCTTGTAATTTACTTAGGAGATCACCCTGTACGCCTCTTGATCTTGGAGAGGGGTTCAGCATCACATTTTTAGGGGTGCAGCTCCAACACTGGCCTCGTTGTCTTGTGTACACACCCTACTCGAGTCGCCGTGACTCCCCACTCTCTCCTTGTTTGGAATGATCTCCTAATTCCCCCTTTCGTTAATTAGTATCTTCTGCCACCCTGTCCGCAGCCGTGATCCTCTCTCTCTCTACGTCTCTCTGGGAAACCTCACCCAGGAGAAGAGCAATAGCCAGCTAACATATACATTTAGTGTGCAAAGAAAACATTCACAATACATGACATAAAAAAATAGAATATTATCATACAACACTAACCTGCTACAACCCAGTAGCATTCCAGTATCATATCCTGGCTTCACCAACTGTCCATATCAAGTGACTGCTCAACTCTTGGCTTATCACTTTCTACTCCCTCACTAAATGGGGCTGATATCCTGCGACAACGATACTGTATCCTCAGCCCAAAAAGTATATGAAACTCATCTTGGGGCTGAAACACCAGAAACATCTACATAAGTATCCCCCAACAAAAGAAGAAATCAATCTCTCATCTTACACTGCATCTTTCACTCCAGTGAGCATTCAAGTACTCCCCTTATATATTCATATATGTCCACCATGAACCTCTGTTCTGCTCCTAGAGGCTCACTACAAATATATACATCTCTAGGTCCTCCAAAATATTAAGAAAGGCACTTCTGTAGTTCTCCCAATCTTCTGCAGAACGAAGACATATTCCAACATCAGTGATGTTTCACCACTGATTCCACAAAGACCCGTGTAACTCCTCTGTACTGCATGAAGTCAACTCCTCATTATGGAGTTGTGCTTTACCACAGAGTTCAGCACTCCAATTCTTCTCCAGCCTCGAAGTTTCTCCATCAACTTCTTCTCTAACCTTGAAGTTTCTCCTTCAACTTCTTCTCTAACCTTAAAGTTTCTCCACGAACTCCTACCCAAACAAACCAGCAATTCCATTACCATGACAATAAAAATGCTTTTCAAACAGAACATAAAGAATAAACTTTATCTCGGCATTAAATTTCGGCCTCCAACACTACACCGCGTCGTCCGACAGAGGTGGGTATTCCCCCAAACTGGACGGATCCATGCTAGGGAAGTGTCTTGACACGATGCCGGGAGCTTCCTCCCAGGCCACGCTGCTGTGGCCTCCATTCCCTCAGTTGCCTCCTGACCTTCAGCGAGGGAGGGTGTACTGCTCCTCCCTCCAGCATGTCCTCCTATCTCTACTCTCTTATTTTATCTCACTAGCTCAATATATGTACTATATTCATTCACACTTGCCATGATCGCTGGGCACGCAGTCAAGCACTAATAGCTACTCTAACAACGGGCTAATGAGCTTACCGAAGATTTTGAAGCTCGGAGCTCCCAAAAATGGTGTCCTCTCTAAGACGTCCAACAAAGTTTCTTAATGTCTACCTCACAGCACTTCCGCTCCTGACTTAAGCTCACACAGTCGTCCGGCAGGCTCTACACCAAGACACCTGCTAATTTTCCTAAATCAGAGGAAATAACGACTTAGAGTTCCACACAGGTACGATCACCACTTGGCATTAAGACCGTCTCCAAATCTTCATAAATACTGAGAGGTAACATTTGTTGCGCCTCTGACAGCATCTTCAGCAGTTATGCACTGTTAGTCGTCACTCAAATACATCATATAGGGCCATATTCCTCTATATTCCTAGGACACCGGAACGCATGTCCACCTCTGACGACTGTGGCCACTTAAGTGAGGTCAAGACTTCCTGCTAGCCTCACTTTACGTCCCCAAAATATCGACATTTCATTTCATATCACTTATTACCAACGCCCATCCTCTACCAGTATCCTGAGATTACTCACTGATGTTCATTCAATCTATATAAATCAAAATGTAGATGTTAGTTTGTTAAAAATCGCTAATCTCCGAAAGTTCTTCACCAATTGCTTTGAAATTTTCACACAATGTTCCATTCGCATCCGAGCGGGTTTTCATATACATACAGTATAGATGTCAAGTCTGTGACGGGAAAAACATGTTTTTTGGGGAAAACAGCGCCATCAGTTGAACGTAAACGCAACACATGCTGTAATCTCTGAAAGTTCTTCACCGATTGCTTTGAAACTTTTGACACACCATTTCATTTGAATATGCGTGTGTTTTTATATACCTACTATATAGATGCCACATCTGTGAAGTGTAAAACCATGCATTTTTTTATACAGGGCCATCTGTTGCAAGTAATAGCAACACACACTTCTGATCACTTCACGTAAGTTTAATAGAATGGTTTGTTTTAGTAGTTATAAAATTCATCTTGTAGTTTAATGGATTTTTAAATTAGTTTTATATATGTGACAGTTAATAAGTTTTATTAGTATTGATCACTTTAAGTGCGCTTAAGTGTTTTGTTTTTTAAACATTTTCCTTTCTTTGATAGGCAATTATATTCAGTATGAGTTCTTTGTTTTCTAGTTATTTGATTGTGATTTCTGTTTTTTCTTTTAGATCTGATGATGAATACGAGAAGTATTCGAAACGTTACGTATTTTAAAGTAAAGAATCTGAAACAAGATGTTCAGTATATCCCTGGTTTTCCTATTCATCTTAAAAAAAAAAAAAAAAAAATATATATATATATATATATATATATATATATAATGTATATGTCGTACCTAGTTGCCAGAACGCATTTCTCGGCCTACTATTCAAGGCCCGATTTGCCTAATAAGCCAAGTTTTCCTGAATTAATATATTTTCTCTAATTTTTTTTCTTATGAAATGATAAAGCTACCCATTTCATTATGTATGAGGTCAATTTTTTTTTATTAGTTAAAATTAACGTAGATATATGACCGAACCTAACCAACCCTACCTAACCTAACCTAACCTATCTTTATAGGTTAGGTTAGGTAGCGGAAAAAGTTAGGTTAGGTAGGTTAGGTTGCCGAAAAAGAATTAATTCATGAAAACTTGGCTTATTAGGCAAATCGGGCCTTGAATAGTAGGCTGAGAAGTGCGTTCTGGCTACTAGGTACGACATATATATATATATATATATATATATATATATATATATATATATATATATATATATATATATATATATATATATATATATATATATATATATATATAATATATATATATATTCTTCAAAGTTATTCAAAGTGGTTCAAAGTTATATATATATATATATATATATATATATATAATGTAGTCTTCCAATATGAATTTATATTTAATGATTAGAAGCACATTTATAATTTTCACTGATATAATATGTAAGTTGCAGTAGCACCACTGAGGAATCTCAGTGACAAGGACGAACGAAGTCGTTCAGTGGTGGCGGGGAAGGGCGGTCACGTCCCCTCCCTCAGTGATGGCAGGAGCCATCGCTTACACAGCGCCCCATCAGTTCTGGCTATTGTTTGTCAGCTTGGGCACCCATGGCCACTGGGGACTGGTTAGGCACATGGATGCAGGATGCCATTACTTACTGACGCCAATATATCGCGCGATATGCCATTACTGATTGCAAGGATCGGGGTGGAGGTAGTGTCTTAAACACTGTTGTTGTTGTTGTTGTTTCAGATTCGGCTACTCAGAACAAAAGTTCCATGTAGCCGTGTGTGTGTGTGTGTGTGTGTTTACTAGTTGTGTTTTTACGGGGGTTGAGCTTTGCTCTTTCGGCCCGCCTCTCAACTGTCAATCAACTGTTTACTAACTATTTTTTTTCCCCACACCACACACACACACACACACACACACACACCAGGAAGCAGCCCGTGACAGCTGACTAACTCCCAGGTACCTATTTACTGCTAGGTAGCAGGGGCACTTAGGGTGAAAGAAACTTTTGCCCATTTGTTTCTGCCTCGTGCGGGAATCGAACCCGCGCCACAGAATTACGAGTCCTGCGCGCTATCCACCAGGCTACGAGGCCCCCTCGTAGCCTGTGATGTGTGTGTGTGTGTGTGTGTGTGTACTCACCTAATTGTACTCACTTAATTGTGCTTGCGGGGGTTGAGCTCAGTCTCTTTGGTCCCGCCTCTCAACCGTCAATCAACAAGTGTACAGGTTCCTGAGCCTATTGGGCTCTATCATATCTACACTTGAAACTGTGTATGGAGTCAGCCTCCACCACATCACTTCCTAATGCATTCCATATGTCAACCACTCTGACACTAAAAAAATTCTTTCTAATATCTCTGTAGCTCATTTGGGCTCTCAATTTCCACCTGTGTCCCCTAGTGCGTGTGCCCCTTGTGTTAAATAGCCTGTCTTTATCTACCCTGTCGATTCCCTTTAGAATCTTGAATGTGGTGAGCATGTCCCCCCTAACTCTTCTGTCTTCCAACGAAGTAAAACAAATATCTGTTGATTGATTGACAGTTGAGAGGCAGGCCGAAAGAGCCAGAGCTCAACCCCCACAAGCCCAACTAAGTGAATACACATACACACATGGGAGACATGATCACCACATACAAAATTCTCAGGGAATTGACAGGGTAGACAAGGATGGATTATTTAACATGGGTGGTACACACACAAGGGGACACAGGTGGAAGCTGTGTACCTAAATGAGCCACAGAGACATTTGAAATAACGTTTTCAGTGTGAGAGTAGTTAGTAAAAGGAATGCACTAGGATGTGATGTGGTGGAGGCTGACTCCATACACAGTTTCAAATGTAGATATGATTGCGCCCAGTATTCTCAGGAATCTGTACATCAGTTGATTGACAGTTGAGAGGCGGGACCAAATAGCCAAAGATGAATCCCAGCAATCACAGCAAGGCTAGTACAACTAGGTGAGTACACATGGCAAAACCAGGAAGGGCGACCAGATCATGCAGTACCAGGGAAGAGGAAGATAGGCTTGTAGAGAAGCTGATAGATAAATCTAATGAGAGGAGGAGCATTTGGATAGAGGATTTGATCCTGGAAAAAAGAGATTTTTCAACAAATACAGGATAAGGTTGAGAGACAAAAACATGAGCTTGTGGACTATATTCAGGGAGAAATATGGAAGAGTAGGGAAGAATGGGAAAGTGAATGTTCTCGTTTTGCAAATGAATTGGTCGCGACAATATGGCTAGGGAGAGGGAATTAGTGGGGGATGGAGTAAAGAGTGTGGGAGGGGCAGGGGTCGACCAAGGAAGGGGCTACCAGCATGAGAGTGTGGGAGGGGCAGGGGTCGACCAAGGGAGGGGCTACCAGCATGAGAGTGTGGGAGGGGCAAGGGTCGACCAAGGGAGGGGCTACCAGCATGAGAGTGTGGGAGGGGCAAGGGTCGACCAAGGGAGGGGCTACCAGCATGAGTGTGTGGGAGGGGCAGGGGTCGAATAAGGGAGGGGCTACCAGCATGAGTGTGTGGGAGGGGCAAGGGTCGACCAAGGGAGGGGCTACCAGCATGAGTGTGGGAGGGGCAAGGGTCGACCAAGGGAGAGGCTACCAGCATGAGAGTGTGGGAGGGGCAAGGGTCGACCAAGGGAGGGGCTACCAGCATGAGAGTGTGGGAGGGGCAGGGGTCGACCAAGGGAGGAGCTACCAGCATGAGAGTGTGGGAGGGGCAGGGGTCGACCAAAGAAAGGGCTACCAGCATGAGAGTGTGGGAGGGGCAGGGGTCGACCAAAGAAAGGGCTACCAGCATGAGAGTGTGGGAGGGGCAGGGGTCGACCAAAGGAGGGGCTACCAGCATGAGAGTTGATCACAGAGAAGGCGGTCAATTATATCCATGGATTACTCGAATCTAAGACAACATCGAGGCATGAAAGGATAGAAATTGAAAAGTTTGAATTAAATGAGATTTTTCATGCCGATATGGCCGGAAATGAGGTTGAGTTCAGCCGCCTGATTGGACCTTACAATTGTATCAACAATAAATCAGTACTAGTGCAGTGTTCTAATGAAGAGGCAGTAGACTATATAATGAAGCACAAACATTTGCTCAGAGGCAGCGAATTCTATTATAATGTGTTTATTGGCAGATATATGACGAAAGATGAACAATTAGCCCACAAGACAAGAGGATCTGCACGCCACTGGGACCCTACCCACCCTTCTCGCCCCACCACTCCTTCCAAAATAACACCCTCCCCAACTTAGCCCTCCCCTCACTCCCCCTCCTCCTACCCCCAACAACTCTCCTGCCCCATAGCATTCAATCCCAGCTGCTCCATCCCAACATTCAATCCTCCCCACTGCCCCCAAACCCTGCCAAACGCTCACCCCTCCTCTGCACCTCATCTCCGATATAACCCCATCACCTTGCGACCACCTCCCCTCTTTACTATCCAAAAAACACTTTATCTTCCTCACTTCCATCCACAACCCCCATCTCCCTCTTCCCCTCCCCCCTTCTACCCTAAAATCAACACCTACTCCTGATTCCTCCCCTGACTAATACAACCTCTCTCCCACTCACTCCCCTATGCTACATTCTTCCCTCTTCCCCCCCCCCCACCCTCTCCTGTCTCTCACCTCTCACCCTCTTTCTGACTCTCAGCCTCACTCTACTTCTCAACCCCCCCCCCCCAATGCCTCTCAGATCCTCCCTAACTTTCAGACCTTCCCCCCTCCAAGCTGCCCAGACTCCATTGGCCATCAGGTACAACCTAGACCCCCCAGACCTCCCATAGAAGGGGTGAACTCTGGTAACAGAGTTTCTAAGAAGTGTCTCAAGGTTTGGTACACCAATGCTGATGGGGTATCCAATACAGCCGAAGAGATAAAAGAAAGTGTTAGTAATGAAGATCCTGACATAATTGTAATAGTGGAAACTAAAATAAATTACATGATCCCAGATGCAATCTCTCCATTGGCGTACCAAGTGATAAGAAATGAAAGAATACAGAGACAAGGAAGGGAAGTGGCATTCCTAATAAAGAGGAAATGGAAGTTTGAAAACCTAGAAAATCCGGGTACTAATAAAAGCACAAGCTACATTTCTTGTAGCATTTCCTGGTTCCTGCCACAAGCTGGGCGTAGTGGGTTTCCTGGTTTAAGTGTCTTTACATTGCAATAGGCATATCCTAAGCCATAGTCGCTTTCGAGTTTGGTGAAATGAACGCTACCTTTCTTTGCATTGATTGCAGTGATAGTTTTGTTCACTTTGCGTTTAAGGTCTTCCACAGGGTTCCTCGTGATTCGTTGAAATTTAGTGTCGTCACTGAGGATGTCGCTAATTTTATTCATATATTCTTGAGTAGGAATCAATACATATGCTGCTGTCTTGTCGGCTTTTCTAATTGTTTCACCTTCCAGGTTTTTTAGTTGTTTTGCTGCTTCTTTGAGTCGTGAGGTTAAGATTTTTGATAAGTATGTTCCTCGTTTTTCCCCGCCTCTGTTAGTAGTGTGTCAGTGGTGATGACTTTTTTGTTGTCTTCTAACTTATGGATGTAATCCAGAAGCATTTAAATTTCGAGGCGTTTTTGATGCTCTGTTGGTTTCATAAAAAGTGACAATTTAGACCAAGATTCAGTAGCTAATGTAATATGAAGACATATAAATTGCAAGGTGACGTATAAAATGAGGCGTTTCGGACACAAGACGATTTAACAAAGCTCATTTTCTGTTTGTTAAAATTGTATTTATATATTGTTATACTAGGCTGCAGTAGCTTAGGTTTGGCTGTATTGGATTCGGTTGGGTTACGTTAGGATGGGTTAGGTAGGGTTGGATTAGGTTGGGTTGTTCAAGGTTTGGCTGGGATGGGCTAGGTTAGGTAGCTTGACATTGTGGGTGAAGTACAGTTATATGTAAGTTAAAATAATGTTTGAAAACTCATTTTGCTTACTGCCTTAGGTATCATGTTTAACAATTTATATTTATTTATTAATTAATCAAATAATATACTGCACTGTGTGATATTTTTAATTAAAAAAAATGACATATTTTATACTAATTACACTATTTCAAAGGATTTAGTTAGCATTGCAAATCAACAAAGGGCCTTCCTGCTTGTGCTGACAAACTCTGAAATAATAACTTATTTAATCATTCTTTGTGTCATGGGACAGTAATATATGTTGTCGTGGTCCCTCCCGGACCACCAACCAAAACCTCGTAGAGTGCTTGTACTTTGATCAAGAGATCACCCTGTATGCTTCCTGCTCTTGGAGAGGGGCTCAGCGTCACACATTTAGGGGGTGCGGCTCCAACACTGGCCTCGTTGTCACGTGTACACACCCAATTCGAGCCACTGTGACTCCCCACTCTCTCCTTGGTTGATATGATCTCCTCAATCCCCCTTTTTTAATTATAATTCTGTACCACCCTGTCCACAGGTGTGGTTCTCTCTCTCTCCTCTCTCTCTCTCTCTCTCTCTCTCTCTCTCTCTCTCTCCTTTCTGGTTTCTGGGAAGCCACACTAGGACAAGGGCAAACACCTGCTGTTTGTATACATTTAATGGACAGAGAACATATACAACACACATACAAGATACAATAATGACTCCAACTCTCTATTCTCTTATAGTCAGGTTGCACCCAATCCCATCAGGACTCCATCAGCTGTTTATATCAAGTGGTAGCCCAACTCTTGGCTCGCCACTTATCCTACCAACCTCACCAAGTGGGTTAAATCTTTTAATACAATAAGGCACTATCAGCCCTAGAATATTTATAAATATACACAAGGAAATCCAGCCTATGACGGTAACACTATAAACATCAGTATAACTATCCTCTGATACAAAAATATCCAATCACTCATTTCCTACTGAGTTATGCACGCCAATGACACTCAAGCTATAAGTAGACAATAAGAATCTCCTCTTTAGATCTAGAGGGTCACTACCCTGAACGTCTTCAGGTTCCTCCACAGTTATCTACCAGAGTCTTCTACAGCTCTTCCAGGCTGCTACACCATGAAGCTTTCCTTGAACAGCAATAATGCTTCACCAGTGGTACTACAGAAGCATGTGACACTTCTCTTCACTGCTTCTTCTCACAAAGCTCTAGATCCTACTCCTCACTTTGGGCTACTCTTCCTCAGAGTACACTGTTCCTTCAACAACCTTGGAGTTTCATCCACTAACTCACTCTACTGGGCTCAAAGTTCTCTCAGCAGACAAACCTGCAACCCATTGACACGCCAGTAAAGATGTTTCCCTACAAACATACAACTAAAATAAACTAGACAATAAAGTCTCCACTCGACAGCCCTCTGATTCCCGCGCACTGTGAGGTGACTCCCCCACGCCCGGGCGAGTCTATTCTCTTTCCGGGGCAGTCCATTCGCCCCATAGATTGCCAGGCCTGGTCCGGTCAGTTGCCTCCAAGCTCTCGGTGAGAGAGGATGTGCTGCTCCTCTCCTCAGCTGGTTCCCTCATCTCTATTCTATTATTTAGGCCTTCTGACCTAATAAAATATGCCTAATATATCAATAAACAATTGCTACGGTCGCTGGGCACACGACTAACTACAGGCAATCACTGTTAACTGGTTTAAAATGGCTTACCACAGAATTTGATTAGCTCGCTGACACTCACTGGCCGAGCGGTTGACACCTGGAGCCCAAGGCTGCCCACAAAATATTTCAAAGACTGCTCTACAACACTTCCTGCAGTCCACGACTTGAGCTCAGACGTCTCTAGACTTATTCCACAATCGAGACGTCTGTCCACTTCCTTCTTCTTGAAGGTACATCAAACAGGGGTTCTTCTCTAGCAGGTGCTCAACGGAGCGCGATATCCCCTCACGATTTCTGCAGCTCAAGTGAGGTCCAGACCCTCTGAAGCGAGCCTCACACCTTCAGCAAATTCTCAATATCTCATTACTAGTCATTTATGTATATTCTTCATCACTGCCCATACTTTTAAACTATTCGTTAAATTTAATCAAGTGTTTAACATATATATATATTCCCAGTCTATATTTCTTTGACCTTTCAGTTAGGTCTGGTCATGCAGAATAACTCTCAGGGGTAGACTCGTTTCTCAGGCTATCTGGGATCATAACAGGCAGCCCGGGTGTATATATGAGGGTTCCGGTAGTATAATTGGGTTCGTTCTCGACTCAGAGTCGAGAATTCAGGATTCGAATCCTAGGCGGAACAGAAATGGTTGGGTGCATTTCCTATCACCTAATGTCCATGTTCACCTAGCAATAAGTGGGCACCCAAGGGTTAGTCAGCTTGTGGAGTTCCATCCTTGGGAGGGTAAGTATTTCGACCTTTGGGAGGGGGTGAACCTGAATATAAGCCTAACGTGTATATATATTTGGGGACAGGCAGCCAGAGCACCACTCTGGCTGCCTGTCCCCAAAACAATGAATTATTATTATTAATTACTAGCAGTACCTGGCCCGCGTTGCTGTGGCTCAGCCACTTATGCAACGCGAGCCACAGCAACGTTCCCTGTCCCCCAGTCCTCCCCACCATTCCCCCCCCCCTCTCACCAGACTCCTCGGCCTCCCAACCATTCCCCACTCCACCATCCCCTCATCCTCCCCACTCCATCATCCCCTCTTCCTTCCCACAATGCCCCACTCCCCTGTCCCTTTGTCCTCCTCACCATTCTCCATTCCCCCATCCCCTTGTCCCCACCATCCCAAACTCCCCCGTCCCCTCATCCTTCCCCATCATTACCCCCTCCATTGTCCCCTCGTCATCCCCACCATTCCCCACTCCCTCATCCGATGCCTTCCCTAATGGTCTGATGTTCCCATCGGAAAATTGGGAACATCAAATGATTTGATGTTCCCTTCACTGAAATATAAGAAAAACAATTAAAACATGAAATGAAAATATGAAAAAATACAAAAAATAAACGATACTCACGAAATGAACGGTATGGTAAATAACACAGCTTAATTCCAATGCAATTCACTCAAAATAATTAAATCAAAATTAAAATAAATCAAAATCTTTGAAAATGCAATTTATCAGTGCAATCAGAAACATTGAAATGGATTTGTAACATATTTAGTATAGCATGTGTGTTGCTCTTACATGCAACAGATGGCACTGTTTTTCAAGAAAAGCATAGTTTTACCTGTCCCAGGTTTGGCATCTATCTTGAGGTTATCTTGAGATGATTTCGGAGCTTAGTGTCCCCGCGGCCCGGTCCTCAACCAAGGCCTCCATCCCCAGGAAGCAGCCCCTGATAGCTGACTAACTCTCAGGTACCTATTTACTGTTTTTCTATACTTATACTTACGAAATGAACGGTATGGTAAACAACACAGCTCAATTCCAACACAATGTCACACAAAATAATAAAATAAAAAATTAAATAAATCGAAATCTATGAAAATAAAATTTATCAATGCAATCGGAAACAATGAAAGGGAATTCGTGACATAGTTAGTATAGCATGTATTTTGCTATTATGTGCAACAGATGTCGCTGTTTTTCAAAAACCCATATTTTTACCTGTCACAGGGGTGGCATCTGTATAGTAGGTATATAAAAAGACGCGCCAATTCAAATGCAACGTTGTGTCAAAATTTCAAAGCAATCGGTGAAGAACTTTCGGAGATTAGCGATTATGCACAAACGAACATTTTCATTTTTATTTATTTAGATATATGTATACATATATATATATGGATGAGTTTGGATTGATATAAATAGGCACTGGTTAATATGAACCAATTGGCTGGTCTTCTGCAAATGTCTTAATGATTATGTTCCCGTCTTGCCTCTTCCCCGTGTTTCCTGCTCCTACTCTGAGAAGTTCTTGATTATTCTGGCGTCTGTTGGTGTCTTTAGTTTACAACCTGGAACCTTGTTTCACTTTTTCTCATTCTTTACATAGGCTCTTCATCCACTTTGCCAATGCCGCTTAAAACTGCATATGTCATCCACATTATTGATGACCTTTAAGACTGCATACGTCAACCACTTTGTGTATGTTATTTAAAACTGTAAGCGTCATACAATTTGTTGAAGCTCCTTAAAACTGCATGAGTAGTTTTCATATCCATGTTTTTCCTACCCCCGAGGACCGTATATTTGTTGTCTTTAATCATTGAGGGAAGATGATTACACATGGCACGTCAATAGACTTAAGATACAAAGGGACGAACAATGATGTCAAGCAGCACAGGCCGTTCTCTCCTTTTGACACTCTGTAAAAAAAACCCACCGGTTTGCCTAGTCAAAAGCTCACCAACCCAAGCAACCCACCAAACCTATTGAAGAAATTTGATCTGAAAACGTTAAGTTTAACGCTGCTTCAAGGTTCACTAATACGTTTGATTTTCACCAAATTGGTCGAGTCCGTTAGAAATTGGACGTAATAGGTGAGTGTCAGAGCTTGTTGTGCATGTTTATACAGCCGCTTGGTGGACGACGATGGCATTTCATTCTTGAAGTCCGGTAACGAGTGAAATTTTTTTTTTGATCGAAAAGAAACAAACGCTAATGACACTTTCTTCAAGTTTGTTCAAATTCCCGTTTGTTTTGTCCGTCCAGAGTTTGTGTCCGGCGCCACCGTCTCCCTCCCCCCCTCTCTCTCTCTCTCTCACTCTACCTCAACACCGCTCCTCCTACCGTCCTCAGCACCCCCCCCCCCCCCCTCCCTCCACTCCCCCTCCCTTGGCACTACATTTCCTCCTTTCCTCGGCACCCCTCTCCCCAGGTTCCTCCCGCCCCCTCCTCTCAGCACGATGCCTCCTCAGCACCACCACCCCTCCCCCCCTGCCCCTCCCGTTCCCCTCTCAGCACCACCTCCCCACCTCTGAACCACAACCCCCCCCCCCCCCCCCTGCCCCTCCCGTCCCCCTCTCAGCACCACCTCCCCACCTCAGCACCTCCCCTCCACCCCCCCAACACCCCGTCTTCCTCAGCACTTCAGCGACTCTCGTATCCTTAAAGATGACAAAAGTTTTCTTTCTTTATCGGAGTTGAGATAAATGATAGTTTGCTCATTAAGCTGTCTTTCCTGCTGCTTGTTTGCTGTTGTTTGACAATGGTCCTGTTAATTGTTTGCTGTTGTTTGACAATGGTCCTGTTGATTGTTTGCTGTTGTTTGACAATGGTCCTGTTAATTGCTTTCTGTTGTTAGACAATGGTCCTGTTGATTGTTGTTGTTAGACAATGATCCTGTTGATTGTTGTTGTTAGACAATGGTCCTGTTGATTGATTGTTGTTGTTTTGACAATGGTCCTGTTGATATTTGTTGTTTGACAATGGTCCTGTTGATTGCTTCCTGTTGTTAGACAATGGTCCTGTTGATTGTTTTCTGTTGTTAGACAATGGTCCCGTTGATTGTTTCCTGTTGTTAGACAATGGTCCCGTTGATTGTTTCCTGTTGTTAGACAATGGTTCTGTTGATTGTTGTTGCTAGAATCTGATCCTGTTGATTGTTTGCTGTTGTTTGACAATGGTCCTGTTGATTGTTTGCTGTTGTTTGACAATGGTCCTGTTAATTGCTTTCTGTTGTTAGACAATGGTCCTGTTGATTGTTGTTGTTAGACAATGATCCTGTTGATTGTTGTTAGACAATGGTCCTGTTGATTGTTTGTTGTTGTTTGACAATGGTCCTGTTGATATTTGTTGTTTGACAATGGTCCTGTTGATTGCTTCCTGTTGTTAGACAATGGTCCTGTTGATTGTTTTCTGTTGTTAGACAATGGTCCTGTTGATTGTTTTCTGTTGTTAGACAATGGTCCCGTTGATTGTTTCCTGTTGTTAGACAATGGTCCCGTTGATTGTTTCCTGTTGTTAGACAATGGTCCTGTTGATTGTTTGTTGTTGCTAGAATCAGATCCTGTTGATTGTTTGCTGTTGTTAAACAATGGTATAGTTGTTTGTTCCCAGTTGTTAGACTGGGGCCCAGTTAATTGTTTACGGTCGTTAGACTATGGTCCTAGTGACTGTAAGGCACTGGTCCTAACAACTGTTTGATTGTTAGGCCATTATCCTGACGATGGTATGCTGTCGTTAAGCTGTGTTCCTGTTAATTGTTTGTTCTTACTATGCAATGATCCTGCCTGCTTCCTACTGCTAGCAGTGAATGATCCTGCCTGCTTCCTGCTGCTAGCAGTGAATGATCTCGCCTGCTTCCTGTTGCTAGCAGTGAATGATCCTGCCTGCTTCCTGCTGCTAGTAGTGAATGATCCTGCCTGCTTCCTACTGCTAGCAGTGAATGATCCTGCCTGTTTCCTGCTGCTAGTAGTGAATGATTCTGCCTGCTTCCTGTTGCTAGCAGTGAATGATCTCGCCTGCTTCCTGTTGCTAGCAGTGAATGATCTCGCCTGCTTCCTGTTGCTAGCAGTGAATGATCTCGCCTGCTTCCTACTGCTAGCAGTGAATGATCCTGCTTCCTGTTGCTAGCAGTGAATGATCTCGCCTGCTTCCTGTTGCTAGCAGTGAATGATCCTGCCTGCTTCCTGCTGCTAGCAGTGAATGATCCTGCCTGCTTCCTACTGCTAGCAGTGAATGATCCTGCCTGCTTCCTGTTGCTAGCAGTGAAAAATCCTGCCTGCTTCCTACTGCTAGCAGTGAATGATCCTGCTGCTAGCAGTGAAAGATCCTGCCTGCTTCCTGCTGCTAGCAGTGAATGATCTCGCCTGCTTCCTGTTGCTAGCAGTGAAAGATCCTGCCTGCTTCCTTCTGCTAGCAGTGAATGATCTCGCCTGCTTCCTTCTGCTACCAGTGAATGATCCTGCCTTCTTTCTGCTGACAGAATGTATCTTTCTGTATAACATTTTTCACGTAAAGTATTATTCTAAAAGGCTAAAACTGCCCACAGAATCATAGTAGTGAAGATATATTTAATTAAATTATCAGTGAAAACAACGAATACTTAAATTTTCATTTCGAATTTTTGTTTTTTCTTAATTGTTCTGGGAATGTAGATAATAGTTTCTCTTGATAAAAATCATTTTGAAAGATTCCAGATTTGTTGTGAAGCGACAATGGGTGGCAATGGTACACGAAAGTGATTGCTTGAAGCTGCTGTAGATCCAATGACGTGTGCAGAAGCAGACTATCAACGTGTCTCAAAAGCAGACCTGAGACTAATAAAGAAAGCAAAAGCAGGACATTTTTATGATACTAAAGCAAACTTGGGACTAGTAAGGTATGCAGAAGCAGAGCACCAACGTGGCATAAAAGCAGACCTGAGACTAATAAAGAAAGCAGCAGCAGACGATGGTAGGAGAACAGAGCTGGGACCAGCTCTGAGAGACTCACAGGTCATCAATATACTCCATGGCTGCGGCCCCAACCATCGGTTAACGCTTTATTTAACTCCAATAATCAACAGTGATGGCTGAGCGCAGCGAGTGTATCGACATGTGGCAACTTGAGAACGGAGAGGGCGCAGAGCGGAAGCAGAGGGCGAGAAGCGGAAGCAGGGAAGATGGGGCCGGGGTCGACATTAATAGCGGAAAAGATTGCGAGAAATTGGTGCTGTACTGAGGAAAATTAAGCAGGATACGTGTAAGAGCAAGTTTATGTAAGGGATGCAATCTGAATCAAGAACAGAACATCACCGGAGATTAAACACGAGAAGATTGGAGTCTTGGCCGGTGTTGTCTGATTAGAAAATGTATATGTTTGTGATGGTTCATCTCACATTCCCTTGTGAGCACACACACACACACACACACACACACACACACACACACACACACACACACACACACACAGAACCGTTTCTCTCAATGTTTGCCGATGATGCAAAAATTATGAGGAGGATTGAAACTGAGGATGATAGTAGGAGGCTACAAGATGACCTAGACAGACTGAGTGAATGGTCCAACAAATGGCCGTTGAAGTTCAAACGAGTAAATGCAAAGTCGTGAAACTAGGCAGTAGAAATAGGAGGCCAGACACAGGATACAGAATAGGAGATGAAGTGCTTAATGAAAAGGACAGAGAGAAAGATCTAGGAGTTGATATCCCACCAAACCTGTCTCCTGAAGCCCACATAAAGAGAATAACGTCTGCGGCATATGCGAGGCTGGCTAACATCAGAAAAGCATTCAGGAACATGTGTAAGAAATCATTCAGAATCTTGTACACCACATATGTAAGACCCATCGTGGAGTATGCGGCCCCAGCATGGAGCCCGTACCTTGTCAAGCACAAGACGAAGCTAGAAAAAGTCCAAAGGTATGCCACTAGACTAGTCCCAGAACTAAGAGGCATGAATTACGAGGAAAGGCTGCGGGAAATGCACCTTACGACACTGGAAGACAGAAGAGTAAGGGGAGACATGATCACAACCTACAAAATCCTCAGGGAAATCGACCGGGTAAACAAGGACAAACTATTCAACACTGGTGGAACGCGAACAAGGGGGCACAGGTGGAAACTGAGTACCCACATGAGCCACAGGGACGTTAGAAGGAACTTTTTCAGTGTCAGAGTAGTTAACGGATGGAATGCATTAAGCAGTGATGTGGTGGAGGCTGACTTCATACACAGTTTCAAGTGTAGATATAATAGAGCCCAGTAGGCTCAGGAACCTGTACACCTGTTGATTGACAGTGGAGAGGCGGGACCAAAGAGCCAAAGCCCAACCCCCGCAAGCACAAATAGGTGAGTACAAATAGGTGAGTACACACGCAGGCTAGATAAGTAGTAGATAAAGTAGATAAAGACAGACTATTTAGCACAAGGGCCACACGCACTAGGGAACACAGGTGGAAACTGAGTGCCCAAATGAGCCATAAAGACGTTAGAATTTTTTCGGTGTCAGAGTAGTAGACAAATGAAATGCATTAGGAAGTGATATGGTGGAGACTGACTCCATACACAGCTTCAAGTGTAGATATGATAAAGCCCAGTAGGCTCAGGAACCTACACTTTAGTTGATTGACAGTTGAGAGGTGGGACCAAAGAGACAGAGCTCAAACCCCGCAAGCACAATTAGGTGAGTACAATTAAGTGAGTACACAGGGGCCTGCCGGCTGAGTGGACAGTGCTAAGAGGTCGTAGTCCTAAGGGCCCAGACTACGGGCCCTTACGAATCAAAACAATTTGATTCCCTGCCGAGGGAGAAACAAATGGGCAGAATTTCTTACACCCTGGTGCCGCTGCTTTCCTAGCACTAAATAGGTACTTGGGAGGGAGGAAGAGAATTGCCAGGCTAAAGCGCCAAGCCATTACGACTGTGTAGCACTTGGAAGGGATTAGGATAAGGATTTGGGATGGGACGGGGAAAGGAATGGTGCCCAACCACTTGGACGGTCGGGAATTAAACGCCGACCTGCATGAAGCGAGACCGTCGCTCTATCGTCCAGTCCAAGTGGTTGGAATTTAGGTATCTGGGAGTTAGATAGCTGCTACGGCCTGCTTAAGTCACTACGGGCTCACCATAGCCCGTGCTACTCGGAACTGTTATCCCGAGTTGCTCAATCTAAAACAACAACAACATATGGGCTACTACCTGGGGATATGTGTGTGTGTGTGTTAGAGAGAAATATCTGTAGTAGACACAATAGAGGAAAAATAGATTGGTTAGAAAGGCGGGGTCCAAGAGCTAATATCTTGATTCTGCAGACACAAATAGTAAATACACACACACACACAATTTTGCATTCCACAACAGAAAATGAGAAATACAAATGAAAAATATTAACCATTTAACATTTCAGAAAAAAATATCAGAACACGAGTCGAGCAATAATGGGCTAGGACGCGTTTGAGGCTACGAACCCCAGACACCAGACAATGTCGACCATCGACCCAAGGATGGTGGGAGGAAGGTGGGTGATAGGGGAGCGGAGAGGTGGGGTGATAGTGGGGGGTGACAGGGGGGGGGGAGGGGGGATGAGGAGGAGCGAAAATAATGACATCTAAATTGGTGATTCATAGAACGAAGCTGAAATATTTGATATTGCTGATCTAACGAGTCGAATTTACAAGATTTATGAGGTGAGACGGAGGGTGTGTGGAGGGTCGATAGGCTGCATGAGGGACAGGATAGCAGGCTGCATGAGGGACAGGATAGAAGGCTGCATGAGGGACAGGATAGCAGGCTACATGAGGGACAGGATAACAGGCTGCATGAGGGACAGGATAGCAGGCTGCATGAGGGGCAGGATAGCAGGCTGCACGAGGGACAGGATAGCAGGCTGCACGAGGGACAGGATAGCAGGCTGCACGAGGGACAGGATAGCAGGCTGCACGAGGGACAGGATAGCAGGCTGCACGAGGGACAGGATAGCAGGCTGCACGAGGGACAGGATAGCAGGCTGCACGAGGGACAGGATAGCAGGCTGCACGAGGGACAGGATAGCAGGCTGCACGAGGGACAGGATAGCAGGCTGCATGAGGGACATTCTGGAAACAACTGAGGAAGTCGTTCGTGTAAAATTGGCTACTTCCGGATAATGATCAGATTAATAATTTACATTAATTCTAATTTGAAACTATATTCATAAATATTTGTATTTTTACATTTTTACGTAAGAGAAAGTCATGAAAATAGTCAAACGTAATCACAATAATTGCATATAGTATAAAAAAGTAATCACAATAATTGCATATAGTATAAAAAAGCCTTCAACCTTTCTCTCAGTGACTTAAAGTGGAAACAAGCCTTCCTTCCTGTCAGACTCGGTGGCCTCGCCATTCGCATAGCATCACAAATTTCTGTACCAGAGTTCCTGTCCTCTCCAGTAGCATCTGACAACTTGGTGAAAGAAATTCTACCAGATTACCTCGGTCAACTAGCACAACACTTGTACCCCCTATTAGACTATTTTACAGGAACTATTTTTTGACGGCTCATAAAACGGAGGAAATTGTCCTGAAAGATATTATTAATAGGAACGTTATCCCCACAGACAAAAAATCAGAAGATACAATTGACAATTTACAACAAAAACAAGAAAACGTCCCACCTACTCATGAAAAACTCCCCAAACACCAAACAGAACGCCTTGAAAGAAACCAACGTCGTCTATGCCTTCACATGCCCACTTGGGAACTGTCAGCCCCAAAGATCTCAGTATTTAGGCAAAATAACGTCTCTTTCTAGGTGATTAACAATGCACAAACAACAGAGCTCCATCAAGGAACATATAATCTCCTCTCACAACCAGACCATCACCAGAGAAATCTTAACAAACAACAAAGAAATCATCGATAGGTACAACGACAACAGGAGACAAGACATCAGCGAGGCCCTACACATCAAAAAGTCAAAACCAGCAATCAACAGCCAATTAACGCATAACTATATTCAACCCACTTTACGTGCCCGAACCAACATAGAAGCAGCATGAGAAAATATGAGCAACTAGACCTTCTATAGTTACTTTTATTCTTATGTTCTCATATGCAATATATATACCTATTGATTCGTGTCATCTCATCCAAAAACATTTGTCATAACACCTCACCCAAAACGAATATAAGCATGAAATGATAAGTGTAAACCTGTCTTTGAAAATGTGAGAAGTCAATGCAAAACGCTTTTAGGCTTCAGATTCATGAATAAAAAGGAAAAAATGAACTTTAGAGAGATAATTTTTTAATAACCACCGACAGTAAAGAAAAACGTAATAAATATTGAGAAGATTTGTCTTAGAATCATTAATCTTACACTTTCGGTCATTTTCAACAACATATGTTTACAAGAAAGACTGCTATCTTATATATATATATATATATATATATATATATATATATATATATATATATATATATATATATATATATATATATATATATATATATATATATATATATATATATAATTATATAATTATTAGTATATTTTGGTAGCAGTCTTTCCTGTAGACATATATTATTAAATATGACCGAAAAAGTAAGATTAATAATTCTAACACGAATTTTCTTAATCTTTCGTACATTTCTTTTCACTGCTGGTGGTAATTCAAAAATCAAATCTCCAAAATTCATTTTTATTTCTAGTCTGACGCGGCACTTGAGCGCGTTTCGTAAAACATATTACATTTTCAAAGACTTTAGTTTACACATACACAACTAAATAGAACTTACACATCTCCGATTTGTTTATATCAACATTTGAGTGAGGTGGATGGGGTGAGGTGGTATTAATAGGGTATTAAATTCATCAACACAAGACAGAACACGAAACAATGGGTATTGAATGGAAGTGATTGTAGAAAGCCTATTGGTCCATATTTCTTGATGCTTCTATATTGGAGCGAAGTCTTGAGGTGGGTAGAATATAGTTGTGCATTAATTGGCTGTTGATTGCTGGTGTTGACTTCTTAATGTGTAGTGCCTCGCAAACGTCAAGCCGTCTGCTATCGCTGTATCTATCGATGATTTCTGTGTTGTTTACTAGGATTTCTCTGGCGATGGTTTGGTTGTGGGAAGAGATTATATGTTCCTTAATGGAGCCCTGTTGCTTATGCATCGTTAAACGCCTAGAAAGAGATGTTGTCTTGCCTATATACTGGGTTTTTTGGAGCTTACAGTCCCCAAGAGGGCATTTGAAGGCATAGACGACGTTGGTCTCTTTTAAAGCGTTTTGCTTTGTGTCTGGAGTTTCTCATGAGTAGGCTGGCCGTTTTTCTGGTTTTATAGTAAATCGTCAGTTGTATCCTCTGATTTTTGTCTGTAGGGATAACGTTTCTATTAACAATATCTTTCAGGACCCTTTCCTCCGTTTTATGAGCTGTGGAAAAGAAGTTCCTGTAAAATAGTCTAATAGGGGGTATAGGTGTTGTGTTAGTTGTCTCTTCAGAGGTTGCATGGCGTTTCACTTTCCTTCTTATGATGTCTTCGACGAAACCATTGGAGAAGCCGTTGTTGACTAGGACCTGCCTTACCCTACAGAGTTCTTCGTCGACTTGCTTCCATTCTGAGCTGTGGCTGAGAGCACGGTCGACATATGCGTTAACAACACTCCTCTTGTACCTGTCTGGGCAGTCGCTGTTGGCATTTAGGCACATTCCTATGTTCGTTTCCTTAGTGTAGACTGCAGTGTGGAAACCTCCGCTCTTTTCCATGACTGTTACATCTAGAAAGGGCAGCTTCCCATCCTTTTCCATCTCGTAAGTGAAACGCAGCATGGAACTCTGCTCAAATGCCTCCTTCAGCTCCTGCAGATGTCTGACATCAGGTACCTGTGTAAAAATGTCGTCAACATACCTGCAGTATATGGCCGGTTTCAAGTTCATGTCGACTAAGACTTTTTGCTCGATGGTACCCATGTAGAAGTTTGCAAACAGGACACCTAGGGGAGAACCCATGGCGACCCCATCTACTTGCTTATACATGTGTCCATCCGGGCTCAAGAAGGGTGCCTCTTTAGTACAAGCTTGGAGTAGTTTCCTTAGGATATTTTCTGGTATGTCAAGAGGAGTACAGGCTGGATCACGATACACTCTATCGGCTATCATCCCGATTGTCTCGTCCACAGGTACGTTGGTGAACAGTGATTCTACGTCCAACGAGGCTCTTATCCCTGTGGCCCGTGTGCCCAGCAGTAAGTCAACAAATTCCTTTGGAGACTTCAGGCTGAAGGCGCAAGGGACATAAGGAGTCAGCAGGCCGTTGAGTCGCTTCGCAAGTCTGTACGTGGGTGTGGGTATCTGGCTAATGATTGGCCGAAGTGGGTTTCCAGGCTTGTGTGTCTTGACATTTCCATACGCATATCCAGGTTTATATTCCCCAATAATTTTTGGCATATAATATAAACCTGGATATGTGATTGAGAAAATTCGTGTTAGAATTTTTTAGGTTAGGTAGGGTTGGTTAGGTTCGGTCATATATCTACGTTAATTTTAACTCCAATAAAAAAAAAATTGACCTCAAACATAATGAAATGGGTAGCTTTATCATTTCATTAGAAAAAAATTAGAGGAAATATATAATTTCAGGAAAACTTGGCTTATTAGGCAAATCGGGCCTTGCATAGTAGGCTGAGAAGTGCGTTCTGGCTATTAGGTACGACATTATATATATATATGTCGTACCTAGTAGCCAGAACGCACTTTTCAGCCTACTATGCAAGGCCCGATTTGCCTAATAAGCCAAGTTTTCCTGAATTAATATATTTTCTCTAATTTTTTTCTTATGAAATGATAAAGCTGCCCATTTCATTATGTATGAGGTCAATTTTTTTTATTGGAGTTAAAATTAACGTAGATATATGACCGAACCTAACCAACCCTACCTAACCTATCTTTATTGGTAAGGTTAGGTTAGGTAGCCGAAAAAGTTAGGTTAGGTTAGGTAGGTTAGGTAGACGAAAAACAATTAATTCATGAAAACTTGGCTTACTAGGCAAATCGGGCCTTGCATAGTAGGCTGAGAAGTGCGTTCTGGCTATTAGGTACGACATTATATATATATATATATATATATATATATATATATATATACATATATATATATATATATATATATACATTTCTGTATAGGAGTGGCAGATTAGGTTGATTGCTTGGCTTAACAGGAATGCAACAGCAACAAGGTGATGGGTGTCTACTGACGAAGGCGCTCAGCTTCGAGAGCGGTGGTGCTGCATGGTCCCCTCCCTGCAAGGCTGCCGCTCAGCCAGTCCACTCCGGTTGTAACCTTGTAAAAGGCGGGGGTGTGAGGAGGGTAAGAACATTCCTCCGATGGGTAATTTAAGTGTAGTTCCCTCCCCACACTCGTGTTGTTCCTGCTGGTGACGATAAATATGACTTCCTACTCTTTAGGACAACTAAACGAAGGCAATGTTGCCTTTCACCTCAATAATTACGAATTTCAGCTTCATATTGCTTTTTAATAAAATTCATATTCCAATCAGCATTCTTGCTTGTACCAATGTACTGTATAATGAATGTAATTATTGTTGTAAAGTCTTTACTTTGTATCCGTTATGTACACATTTGATTTTGCCAGGAGCAGGCATCCGGCTGTACGTGAAAACTGAAGGAGTACGCACGCTTCGCTGGGATAAATTGAATCCTAATCCAGGAGCATTTGGCGTCCATGAACAATCTGTTGGTGGATGTAGGATATTGTCTCTCTCTCTCTCTCTAAATTATCACAAACTTGTCAAAGTTTAATCGAATCAATCTTATTACTTTTTTCACCACTATTGACTTCTGGAATTATATTGTATAGCTTACAGCCCTTGTAATAATGTAAGTGTAATAACACTCGTAAGTGGTCTCCTGGAAATCTTACTATATCTTAAGTGTTACGACACTCATAAGTGATTCAATTTTAATTATCTTTATTTATGCAAATATTTATGCGGGCATTTAACTTCATAACATATTATTTCCACTACTCCTTTGTGAGATAAAAAAAAATCAAGTCATGACAAATTATACAACATGAACATATAAATCATGAAAAATTTATCATGATAAATTACAGATATTGCAAAATTATAGATCCTGCGAAATTATTAATCCTAGCGAATTGTAATCCGTTTAATATATGCAGTGAACAGCTCCACTCGCCTAGTTGTGCTTGTGGGGGAGTTGAGCTTCGGCTCTTTGGCCCCACCCCTTTCTCAACCATCACGTCTGTGAATAGCCAAGAACTTGTTGTACAGCTTCTTTTACAGTTTGTTGTACCAACCTGTCCTCTTAAAATTAACGTCGCTTTTGGCCGTTTGCCCCCCACAAAAAAAATCCAAAATTTATTTAATTTTAAACAACAGTAAGTTAAGGGTTCTCTGGTAGGTTAGGTGAGCAGGAAAATCTCATAAAGTTTCAAAACTTTATAAAAAACGTTAATTGAAAGTTTCCTCACCTAACCTTTCCGAGTAAGCCGGACGACTCAAGTAGAAAAAGGAACAGTACGTCACTTTTGTGAGTCGATTTCATTTCAAATTACGTCCACTTGTGGCCATAGCGCGCATACGAGCCAAAAGCGACGTTATTTTTAAGAGGACGGGTTGGTTGTACTGCGAATTCGATATGCAGCCTATTCTCACGATGTGAACAACGTACAATGTGTGCGCTTTTACCGAATGCAACTGGTTGAGAGAAGCGTACATTTCCAGCGCTGTTATAATATATATTTATCTCATCACTGTAAATGCGTTCAAGCTGAATCTGGCTTGAAGTTAATCTCTCTCTGTTGCATTATAAATTATTTATAAATCAAAATCTACATCAAAATTATACAGCTATTGTGACTATGTCTTGTACTATTTGCATGACTTTCTCTTAAGGCAAAATGTAGAAGTACAACTACTTATGAATACAGCTTTGAATCCAAATTAATGTAAATTATTAATCTGACCATTATCTGATCTGATCTGATCGTTATCATTATCTGATTTGGTGCAAGATTGAGTCAATCTTGCACCAAAGACTTCCTCAATTGTTTTCAGAATGACAACCCTCTTTCAATCACAGAGCACATTCAACTTTCCTTATTGCATTGGCATAATCCCCCCCCCCCCCTAACCATCCTATTTATATATTGGATCCCTTTAGTCTCTTTCCAGTCCTAACAGATCCAATCACGGGCCTCTTCAGCTGTCTGCCAGTCCTCTTTTGCTGCTCTTTGGCTTCCTTCTGCCAGTCAAGAGACTGATTATCTTAGTCCGTCTAGTATGTAGGTCATACACCCAGCTCGTTCTCTTCATTTGCTACTCAGTAAAATATGCAACTGTTTGGCCTAACGAGAAGCGTATGAACCCAAGCAACCCACCTAACATATCAGTCTCAATATTAGGTGTTTTAAGTTTGACTAATATTTTCGTTCTTGTTAACAGATTGGAGGAGGATTACGTACAAATTGCGACGTATTAAGTGAGAGGACAGATGAGCTCATGTGTTTTCATGTTTTGCTTCTGTGTAATATTCAGAGGTTGGTGTAGAGTGGTGTTGTGGAGTCAGAGGTTGGTGTAGAGTGGTGTTGTAGAGTCAGAGGTACAGTAGTAGTGTTAAGCTGATACTTTTGAATCTAAAATCGGCTATAAATATTGGAATAAAGTTCCTGGTCTTGGACAGGTCGGTCTGGCGACTGACTTGCTTCTTGCGGCCCGGAGTTTGAACCCCGATTATTCTGAAGTGGTTGAATACCATTTCTTTCCTCGGTCTTATCCCAAATTTTTATCCCCATATTCCTTTCTACTATTATGTAGTGACAATAGGGGAGGGAAACATGCCCAAGCGTGTTTGTTCTTCTCGGGAATTGAATCCGAGATGTTCTGGTACCGAACCGTCTGCAATGTCTAGTTTTGTATGGGATTTCTGTGAACTTAAACAACGAAAAGTATATTTATTGTAATTCTTAAGTAACAATACTTTATAACAAATAAAGTCTTAGAGATCATTAGCTTTTACAAAAGGTAACTTGTTCATTTCAAGCGTTAGGTTGTACTTTATATATATATATATATATATATATATATATATATATATATATATATATATATATATATATATATATATATATATATATATATAATATATATGTCGTACCTAATAGCCAGAACGCACTTCTCAGCCTACTATGCAAGGCCCGATTTGCCTAATAAGCCAAGTTTTCCTGAATTAATATATTTTCTCAAATTTTTTTCTTGTGAAATGATAAAGCTACCCATTTCATTATGTATGAGGTCAATTTCTTTTTATTGGAGTTAAAATTAACGTAGATATATGACCGAACCTAACCAACCCTACCTAACCTAACCTATCTTTATAGGTTAGGTTAGGTTAGGTAGCCGAAAAAGTTAGGTTAGGTTAGGTAGGTTAGGTAGTCGAAAAACAATTAATTCACGAAAACTTGGCTTATTAGGCAAATTGGGCCTTGCATAGTAGGCTGAAAAGTACGTTCTGGCTACTAGGTACGACATATATATATATATATATATATATATATATATATATATATATATATATATATATATATATATATATATATATATATATATATATATACACATGACCACAAGTTGTTGATATATGGACAAGACGAACATGACACTAACCTCATTTCGGAAAGCAATCCCGTTCTCCTTCTTGTGTTTACTGATAGAGTTTTTGAGCTTTTTCAGTGTTATCCCAAATACAACATACAAGTTTCAGCTCCCAGTCGAAATGACTATTTTGTACTGCTGAATATCTTATTATTATATTTTTTCAATTTTGAAAAGTTCTTATAAATTTCATATTACAAATATCATTTGTTTTTGTTGAAGGCTTCACAGACACCTTACCGGCTTATCAGATCTTTTATCTCTCAAATTTTGAACCAATTTAAGCAGAAAATGTTATCACAAACGTGCAGAGTATTGCTTAGGTCCCAAACATATCGAAGACTCCAGTGGTACACAGGGACACTGAATTTAAATTCACTCATTTCATGGTTCAAATGAATTCATTGAAATGAATGAAATTCAAATGAATAAAATTCAAATTCAAATGAATGAAATTCAAATTCAAATGAATGAAAATCAAATTCAAATGAATGAAATTCAAATTCAAATGAATGAAATTCAAATTCAAATGAATGAAATGCAGATTCAAATGAATGAAATTCAAATTCAAATGAATGAAATTCAAATTCAAAATAATGAAAATCAAGTTCAAATGAATTCAAAATAATGAAATTCAAGTTCAAATTAATTCAAAATAATTAAATTCAAGTTCAAATGAATTCAAAATAATGAAATTCAAGTTCAAATGAATTCAAAATAATGACATTAAAGTTCAAATGAATTCAAAATTCATGAAACATTCATGAAACTTTAATGAAATCAGATGAAACCAGTTCCTGTATCCAATATATATCTTTCTCAACTATCGCCCACGGGTTGTGTTTGTGGTCCACTTCCACCCACGAGTTAGGTAAGTGGTCCTCTACCACCCACAGGTTGAGTATGTGATCCATTACCACCCACGGGATGGGTATGTGGTCCACTACCACCCACGGGATGGGTATGTGGTCCACTACCACCCACGGGATGGGTATGTGGTCCACTATCGCCCACAGAATGGGTATGAGGGAGCATAATAAATGAAGAAATAAAAAACGAAAAATCAATTAATCCACTTGTATATTGGCCGACGAGGTTTAATCCTGCTGGCCTTGAGAGAGGAAAGCTTGCCTTGTTTCTTTCAAAACAGTCATGTCCAATTGGCAGTTTTAATGTTGTTGAGTATCCATATAGTTAGGGCGAGAGAGAACTCTTATACTCAGCCAATTCCTTTACAAAAATTGTAGATAATCCTCTGCTCATAGACACTGATTCCTTTCACACAGGTAATTTCATGTCTTTCTGATCTCACTTTGTTATTTGAATAGAAATTTATTCCATGGATTGAATTATATAGTGTTAGCCATATATAGGCTTCGGTGACCACATTCTCCTTGGCGAATAGCTCAGAGTAGTGCTCAACAAAGCGTTTCAGCTGCAGTGTTTGGTCCTGAATCACCTCGCTTGTGGCAAATTTCAGGAGAGCGGTCTTCTTCTGGATTGGGCCGAGGGCCTGCTTGATGACGTCATACATCTCCTCTACATTGCCTGTATCAGCTGCAGTCTGTATCTGGGAGCAGAACTGGAGTCAATAGTTGTTGGCACATCGCCTGGCGCTCTGCTGCACTTTGCAGCGGACGGCCCGAAGGATCTGTAAATTGCGCTTACTTGGGCAGACTTTGTAGGCTACCAAGGCGTTTCTCTTCTCTTTGATGACAGATGTCATGTCTTCCGAGTGAGCCTCGAACCAGTCTGCCAACCTGCTGGTCTTCTTGCCAAAAGTGGAAATGGCAGCGTTGAACACAGCGTCTCTGAAGTGCTCCCATATTTTACAGGCGGTGACCCGGCCGGGCCAGGGAGATCCTCCTCGAGCACACGCAAAATCTTCCACCTTGTCCTGATTGCTGATCTTGGGGTGGTGTCGATGCGAGGTCTGCCTTCCTTTTTCGAGTGGTGAATCTTCTTTGTTTGCATCTTGACCCTGCTACATTACAAGGAGTGGTCAGTGTCACAGACAGCACTCTCGTAACTAAGCGTAATCTTGACTCAAGGTAGACTTGCACGCCTGGAAAGAATCAGTTCAAGCTGGTGCCAGTGCTTGGATCTGGGGTGTCTTCAAGAGACTCGGTGCTGAGGCTTTGTGCCGAAGAACGTGTTGGTGACACAGAGACCATGAAGGAAGCAGAGTTCTATGAGACATTGTCCGTTCTCATTCATCCTCCCTATGCCGAATTGACCCAGACAAGTGGGCCAAAAGTTGTGCTCGGCACCCACTCTGGCGTTGAAGACGCCGAGGATGAACAGTGGCTCCTTTACAGGGATTCTCGCTTTGACTCTGTTGAGGTCATTGTAAAATTTTTCCTTTGCCTCTGCAAAGAAGTCAGGGTTGGTGCGAATGCACTCATTACATTGACTGGTCCTGTTTGGGAGCTCAGTTGAGGAGACAGAATTCGTTCGGTTTCCCCCCATCGGTGGCATAATGTGTCCCAATAGTGCATTCCTGACGGCAAATTCCACACCATGTTCTCTGGTCTTATGTGGAGGTTTTCCTTCCCAGAAGAAAGAGAAGTCCCACTCTCTCTCACAGATTCTGATCCTGGCAGCCTGGTCTCTTGGAGAGCAACAATATCCATGTGCAGTTTGCACAGCTCCCTATCGATGATTGCTGTTTCATTGATTTTTTGCAGGTCGTCAGAGAAACCTGGTGTCAGTGTCCTGACGTTCCATGTGCCCAGCGTTAGGGCAGTTGATATTTTCTTTTTAGGTTTGGTATTGCTTGGTGCAAAGTTGTCGGGCCGCTTGTCAGTTTTCACCCTAAACCCCACGCATCCAGTAAGGTTAACGGACCGTGGCGAGACAACTCCTTATTGACTGGATTTTGCCCAGCTTGAGACGGGCGGTAGATGCCCAGTGGGGCGCGATGACCCCTCCCACCGTCGGAAGCAACCCCTGGCGTCACACTCTTCGCTAATCGAGCAGAAGACTTAAAACCGGTAGACTGTCACTTCCCGTGTTGGTTCGACGCTGTGAGGCGAAGCTGGAGTGTCCTCTCCAGGTCGCAAAGCCTGGATAGGTAGATATGGAGGAGAAGCTGTTACCCATGCAGCAGGTCCTCCCTCTCCACGATGCTGAAATTATCCAATGGAAAGGCAAATGCCAATACACATGCTTCCAGCACCTTCGCAGATTTCAAGGAGTTGCCATATCCAGGGGTGGTAATGAGGGACGAGCTCCCATTACCTATAAAACGTTCCTGTACGGTGTGTCTCAAATAGCCTCTGACAACCAAGTCCAGCTCCTGTCCTGCACGGGTGGCTTAGTGTTTAAGTCCGGCGGAACTGCTTTTACTGTCAGGAGAAGGGGCGAGGGCGTGCCTCTGGTGCCTTAAAACCAGCTGCTCCGGGTAGATGGGACTCGATAACCTGGAGAGGTAGCTCATCTTGGAGAAAGAAAACCCTGATTTTTAACCTCCGCTGCCATACCCCTCTTTTGGGAAGGCTTCAGGAGTCAACCTCGAGGAAAAATCCGGAGCTGGAGCCTCTAAGACAGTTTGTTGTCGACTTCGACCTCGTTCTGGCAGAATAAAGAATAAAGAAAACATAAAACCAATCCTTTAGTTTTCATCTGTTTCCTTAATTGACTTTATAAGAAAAATCAATTACTTATAGCGATATAAGATAAGTCCTTGCGTAGGCCTTTATAACGTTATATAGAACTAGCTAAATCGTGCTGTAACGTTAAATGGTCACCATTTGCAACGGTGCTAATTAGTCTTAGCCATTTACTATTATATTTTGCTAATGATCATATTTAACCACAGCCAGTAACAATGGGAGCAAGAAATTGGAACACCGAGCGAGAAGTTACTGTCAGACAATCATAACAAGGATAATTATATGAAAGAGCTGCCACCATCCTCACAATTAACTCTCTGACAATGGCTGACATATTCATGCCTGACTCGCGAGGAAGCTTTCAAGGACATGAATGAAACCAAGAGATTTAGAATACTTACTCTTGATAATTACCAGTGTGGCAATTATGAGTTATTAAACTCTGCAATTTGGTTTAGTTTTACTTTAGTTATCGTAGTTATTGTATGGCTTAAATAATGTCTGGTACTCGTTAAAGACCAAGAGAACTTCAGGTGATAAATGCTTACTTTACTGACAAAAAGGAAAGCACTGAAATAGGAAAAAAAAATTAACTAAGAATTTAGTGATAAACATCAATTATACCCTACTCTAAAATACCATACAACACAGAAACAGGCAACGGTGTTAAATTACCAGAGGTAAGATCTCAGGAAGCATCTACCATAATGATCTCTCCAACCGGCAGGTGGAACCGGTTAGTGTCAGAGAATTACCAGGAACGTTTTCCACCCAGAAACTTCCCCAAACGCACACTAAAGTTTTTCAAAGTGTCTCGCACAATCCTTGTTTTGATCTCCGCCCCAATGGCCCCCTCACCACGCACCTGGGCATCCCAATGGCCAAACATGGCACCTGGGCCTAACTGCTGGACATGGCCGAAGGACTTCGGGTAACCAGTGATCAATCCCCACGGGAACGCCTGGATGCTATGGTCCTTGTACAAGATTTGTCAAGATGTCAACTCCAGGCTAGGCCTGGATGACAGAGGTCATGGGAAACCAAAAGAGTACTTGGCTAATGGCCACTGAGCCATTATAAATGGCTCAGTTTCCCCAAACGTGGCGAGGGCATCACAGATATAGTACACGTTGACCCGGGCCTAACATATAAATGGGTCGCTTCCTGCCCGTTGTGACATGAGGCCCCTGGCAACTGTTCTCTCTTATCCACTCTTCCTTTCCTCTGAACACACACCCTTCTTTCATTTCCTCCCTCCACGAATACACATGCCTTTCCCCCACCTCCTTCCTCCCTGCATACATGCTCTTTTCCGTCTCCTCTCTTCCTGCTCAGTTATGTCCTTCCCTCATTATCTCTCCTCCTTATCTCTCAGATACTCCACTCCCCGTTTATTGTAATCAAAATGTTGCACACTGAATGCATATTTGTCATCGGAACACATCTTCAAAGTCAGAATCTATTTTTTTTATTAATACATGAGGTACATCTGCATTTGTGCAAGAGGATGATGATGAATTAACATAGAGGGTAGGGAAGGGAACTATGAGAAAGTGCCAAGCCATTACGACTATATAGCACTTGGAAGGGGCCAGGATAAGAATTTGGGATGGGACGGGGGTGAAGGAATGGTGCCCAACCACTTGGACGGTCGGGATTGAACGCCGAGTGGATTTGGACTAAGCCATCGGTGTAGACACAGTGCTCGTGAGAGCCACTATTAAGATAATGATAAGTCTACGGACTTGTAGCAGAACATTTAACATCCTCAGAGTTCCTGAAGGATCTTGAGGTTATCTTGAGATGATTTCGGGGCTTTAGTGTCCCCGCGGCCCGGTCCTCGACCTGGCCTCCACCCCCAGGAAGCAGCCCGTGACAGCTGACTAACAACCAGGTACCTATTTTACTGCTAGGTAACAGGGGCATAGGGTGAAAGAAACTCTGCCCATTGTTTCTCGCCGGCGTCCGGGATCGAACCCGGGACCACAGGATCACAAGTCCAGTGTGCTGTCCGCTCGGCCGACCGACTCCCGACCGAGGATTACCACTTGGGCTGTCTCCCACTACTTGGAGACATTCGGCCGATTCAAACCCCCCTCCCCCAAACCTCTGACACTTCCACTTGGAATAATATTAATACAGCAAAATGTAATGGTTGCTAGCACCAAGCATTTCGCCTCTGGCATTAGACAGACAGACGAACAGATATATTCCTCTTTTAAAGATAATGATTTATTGACAATAAGTTATTTAAACGGATGCTGGTTAAGTTAGTGCTTATTTATGTCTATCTCACGGGAATACAATGTTATATTAATTAAGGCCAGTGATGCCTGTGGCTGGACGTTCCGCTAGGTTGGAAGAAATAATTTTTCAGGTGCATTAATAATTTAATAATTAATAATTTCTGCAGATTATTTTTGTTTTCTTCTCCGGTTCACTGAGTACAACTGTTGACACTTAAAACTAGTGTCATCATCAAGTGGATATCTTTAACTGCATTTTCCTATGAGTAGATATGTGGTGGGGGCACTGAGCCAGTTATTTGGGTGATAACTGGAGCACAACAGTTACTGGAACGTGTCTAGCAAGGTACAGTCACTGGAACGTGTCCAGCAAGGTACAGTCACTGGAACGTGTCCAGCAAGGTACAGTCTGGGGAACGTGTCCAGCAAGGTACAGTCAGGGGAACTGGCTAGCAAGGTACAGTCAGGGGAACGTGTCCAGCAAGGTACAGTCAGGGGAACGTGTCCAGCAAGGTACAGTCAGGGGAACGTGTCCAGCAAGGTACAGTCAGGGGAACGTGGCTAGCAAGGTACAGTCTGGGGAACGTGTCCAGCAAGGTACAGTCTGGGGAACGTGTCCAGCAAGGTACAGTCTGGGGAACGTGGCTAGCAAGGTACAGTCAGGGGAACGTGTCCAGCAAGGTACAGTCTGGGGAACGTGTCCAGCAAGGTACAGTCACGGGAACGTGTCCAGCAAGGTACAGTCTGGGGAACGTGTCCAGCAAGGTACAGTCACGGGAACGTGTCCAGCAAGGTACAGTCAGGGGGAACGTGTCCAGCATGGTACACTCACGGGAACGTGTCCAGCAAGGTACAGTCTGGGGAACGTGTCCAGCATGGTACACTCACGGGAACGTGTCCAGCAAGGTACAGTCAATGGAACGTGGCTAGCAAGGTACAGTCAGGGGAACGTGTCCAGCAAGGTACAGTCTGGGGAACGTGTCCAGCAAGGTACAGTCAGGGGAACGTGTCCAGCAAGGTACAGTCAATGGAACGTGTCCAGCAAGGTACAGTCAATGGAACGTGTCCAGCAAGGTACAGTCTGGGGAACGTGTCCAGCAAGGTACAGTCACGGGAACGAGTCCAGCAAGGTACAGTCAGGGGAACGTGTCCAGCAAGGTACAGTCTGGGGAACGTGTCCAGCAAGGTACAGTCAAGGGAACGTGTCCAGCAAGGTACAGTCAGGGGAACGTGTCCAGCAAGGTACAGTCTGGGGAACGTGTCCAGCAAGGTACAGTCAGGGGGAACGTGTGCAGCAAGGTACAGTCAGGGGAACGTGTGCAGCAAGGTACAGTCAAGGGGTAACTGTCCAGCAAGGTACAGTCTGGGGGGGGGGGTAACTGGCCAGCATGATAACTACAGTGCCGCACCAGTGTAATTAACCTGAGTGCATCCACAGGTATCACAGCTGTCATCTATACAAGCTTCACTGAACCTTCATTGTTCGATTCATTGTTTCATGATGAGACATGAGACCCTGGTGGGTCGAGGCGTGGCTCTACAGGAGTGGGTACAGAGATACAGTAACGAGGAATACATCAGAAAATACAATGTATTCTGCTGCCCAGTAATATTATACTCCAGTGGGACCCGCTGTGTAGCAATGTTAAACTTTGCGACCCGAGACGATAACTTCAGGGATTATCTACTCTGAAGTGTCATACATTTAGGATACATTTTCCATGTCTCCTCCGTCCCTGTGCACATACCCGCCCTTCCCACGTCTTCACCCTCCCTGAACACACACACACCTGTCATCTCCTCCTTCTCTGTACACACATGCACATTCCCCATCTTCTCACTCCTCATGCAGACTCTCTCTTCCCCTCACGTCTCTAACACTTTCATGCATATAAACACACATACTCTTTCCCTCTCTCCACACTATCTACAAAAACACGCCCCAACTCCATCTCCTCCCTCACTGCCCACACATGCCTTTTTCCAGACTTAACAGCAGTATAAAAGTCAATAAAGAGTGAAGCATAACAATTGAAATCATTGCTATAAACACCTTTGAAAGTGTACAGATGCCGTACTTCAAGCAGCGACTTGGTTACGTTGGTTACAACATAAATTTATAGTAAAGTTAAGCACGAAAGTCTGACAAGAAAGCTAAATATGTTTTACTTTTGAAGTACAGAAACAAAAGAAATAAATATATCATATAAGATATAGTAACTTGTAGATAAAATTAAAAGAGTTTTAGTAATGGGTTAAGATTATCTCTCCTTCCATTTCTTTATCATCTTGCCAGTTCTATATCCTAATATTATATACCTGCAACATTCTACTCCAACTATATATCCTCCTAATTCTTCTTTCTCCCTCTCTTTATCAAGCTGCTAGTTTTCCTTCATTTCATTACTCTCCATTCCCATCCTGTCATTATTCCTCATCTAAGTATACACAGGCCCTGCCATCTTCACGGATTCATCATCTTTTCTTTCTCCATTTCCTGCGTCATGAACTAAGGATTTCTCAGCCAAATGGAACTAAACTTGGACAATACTAACTCCGTATTTGCGTTTTCTGCTTCTACTGAGAGAAGCAGCGCCATCTCCTTCACTTGCACTGTGCTGAAGGTTGAGACTATCAAGCGGGGAGGAATATGACCATCTGCATCATGTATAACAGACTCTGACTGCTATATCTTCAACATGCTCTGACTGCTACTAAAGTTCAACCGGATTAAATGTAATGTAATGAAACTAGGCGGAGGAAACAGGAGGCCAGATACAGGATACCGAATGGGAGATGAAGTACTTCATGAAAAGGTCAGAGAGTGAGATCTAAATGTTGATATCACACTAAACCTGTCTCCTGATGCCCATATAAAAAGAATTACATCTGCGGTATACACGAGGCTGGCTAACATCAGAACTGCCTTCAGGAACCTGTGTAAGGAATCATTCAGAACCTTGTATACCACATATGTAAGACCAATCCTGGAGTATGCGGCACCAGCATGGAGCCCGTACCTTCTCAAGCATAAGAAGCTGGAAAAAGTTCAGAGGAATGCCACTATGTTAGTCCTAGAACTAAAAGGCATGAGTCACGAGGAAAGGCTGCGAGAAATGCACCTCACGACTCTGGAAGACAGAAGAGTAAGGGGAGACATGGTCACTACTTACAAAATAATCAGAAGAATTGACAGGGTAGATAAAGAAAAACTGTTTAAAACGGGTGGAACGCGAACAAGGGGACACAGATGGAAACTGAGTAACCAAATGAGCCACAGGGACGTTAGAAAGATCCTTTTCAGTGTCAGAGTAGTTAACAGATGGAATGCATTAGGCAGTGATGCGGTGGAGACAGACTCCATACACAGCTTCAAATGTAGATATGATAGAGCCCAGTAGGCTCAGGAATCTGTACACCAGTTGATTGACGGTTGAGAGGCGGGACCAAAGAGCCAGAGCTCAACCCCCGCAAGCACAACTAGGTGATTACAACTAGGTGAGTACAACTAGGTGAGTACTGCTATATCTTCAACAGGCTCTGACTGCTATATCTTCAACAGGCTCTGACTGCTATATCTTCAACAGGCTCTGACTGCTATATCTTCAACAGGCTCTGACTGCTATATCTTCAACAGGCTCTGACTGCTATATCTTCAACAGGCTCTGACTGCTATATCTTCAACAGGCTCTGACTGCTATATCTTCAACAGGCTCTGACTTCAACATTATATTCCTTAAAATTATCTTACTGGTTCATATTCAGCTTCCACAGTTAATTCTTATATGTAAATCACTAAGCAAAGAAGACACTCCATATCAAGGTAAAACATTTTCTTCTGGTCGTCTTAGCAATGCTACTGCTGTATCTGTACTGTTTTGGAGATGTTTTTTTTAATCAGATAAGAATACACGCTATGATATTCAGATTGTATAAACATGGCACGAGGGGCCACTAGAGTGTGTGGGAGGTGTGGCCTCTGGGGTTGACAGTGTCACACTAGGTGGAGCCACACCCCGAGTGTGGCGTTCTATCCAGCACGCGAAATTGCCTTCGTAAGACTAATGATAAAGTATGATCGAGGGGAAGGATTTTAGATATATTACAATTATTAACTCTGAGTGTTATGGTCGCTGGTGAAACTACGATATTACAAGCTTTTTTTTTGGTAAGATGAAGAGTTTTTAGACCATTGTATCTGAATTTCTTCATGAACAAAATAATTTTATATTCCATAATGTAAAAAGTTAAAGTATTTCTTTGGTATTATACAAAATTATGAGTTTTTAATCAAGCGTGGAGCTTTCGAGGTTTCCTATATAATAGAAAACACCTTCAGACATAATGAATTTAGTGTAAAGATAGGCCTAATAGGCCGCTGCAATTTAACTCTAAGCACAAAAATTGGTTGACATATATGAAAAGTTAGTTTCACATTGTAGAAGTACACCAAATGAAACTATTAAATAGTATTTACCTATGTATTAGCCTATGTTGATGAGATTCTAGTCATCGTTATGCTCAGGGGGAAGCCTATATGGTTACTACCACTATTGCTTATTTTTTAAATTAATAAAACTCTTTTTGAAGCAATAAGTGAAAATTTGTCATCATTTGAGTTATTGTGGGGTTCAAGACTTCTGGCATCCCATGAGAAGATAACAGAAGAAGCTCAATACATTGCTGGCAAACTTGACAACAGTGAAGCGAGGCATCAAACTCACAATCCAAAATAGTGTCCGGCAACACATCCCGTAAACGCGCTTTGCAAAAGCGATTTGCACTTCAGAGCTTTGCAAAAAGCAAAGCTTTAAAGTGTACAAGTGTTGTTGATCCGAGAAGTTCGACGTCGATGCAGTTTAGGACTCTGCTACTTTCTTCGTTCAGTTTATAGTTACGTTTGTGATTTAACATTTTAATTCTACAGGGTTTAAATTAATATTTGTTACACTCTACTGATAAATTTAAGCAAATCAACCCATGAAGTTCTTACAAATTGGTGGACGACGCCAGCTAAACACAGGATCAGACCGTCGTATCAGACTTAAACTCGCCGTATAATAATAATAATATTAATAATAATAATAATAATAATAATAATTAGTAATCGTAATGTCTTCTCACAGACATAATAACATTTGTGTTCCTCACGTGTGCCCCAAAAAGAATGAGGTGATTTGATAAAATGCTATGCCCAAGATTACCATCCGAGTGCCGGCGGGAAAGTGATTCAAATAGCTTCGGCTATCACTTCCTTATGTCCGGTCGTGATGGTCAAGCGGATTAAGGCGTCCTGTAGTTACCAGTTGCGTTGCTCCATGGAGTATTGGTTCGAGTCACTAATATATATATATATATATATATATATATATATATATATATATAATATATATATATATATATATATATATATATATATATATATATATATATATATATATATATATATAATATAATATGTTACAAGCACAATGTGTGTTTAGTGGGGACTATTTAAACAATTCTGTACCGCTCTGCCACCTCGATCATTAAAAAAATAACGACCATGGAATATCTACCAGTCGTGTATTGTGGCGGTGTATAGTAGCAATGACAGTTCATAATTTTAAATAAAAAACATTCTCATATTCTCTATTATAGCAGCTAATCAACCAACATTTGCTGGTTATCAGAATCAAAACACAAATATGACAAATATAGATATCTTTTTAACATTTATTTTTGTTGGCTAAGTATTAATAGAACAATCACTACAAATAGCCCAATCAATGTAGATAGTTTTATTCAGCGCCACACCTACAGAAACTATATGTCTTGAAAAAACATATATATATTCTAAAAGTTTTAATCGTTATATCCATTTTGATTGACGCAAACATTTAATTTCCGTTGCAAACTCGTAATTACAAACACAGTATCGTTCTCTCAGCTCTCTTATAGCAGCACACACACTAGGGCGCTGGTGGCTGAGTGGACAGCACACTGGGTACGTAGTCCTGTGGTCCAGGGTTCGATTCCCGGCGCCGGCAGAAACAAAACTGGGCATATGGGCAGAATTTCTTTCACCCAGATGCCCTTGTTACCTAGCAGTAAATAAGTTCCTGGGCGTTAGACAGCTGTTACGGGCTGCTTCCTGGGTGTGTCAGTGTGTGAAAAAAATAGTTAGTAGCAGTTAGTAACAGTTGAGTGATTGACAGTTGAGAGGCGGGCCGAAAGAGCAGAGCTCAACACCCCGCAAGCTCAACTAGGTGAATACATATTACCTTCGGCATAATCAACTCAATATGTTCCTACTAGGCTTTCCGGAAGCCCCCAGACGGGAGTCCCTCAGGCTTTCCGGAAGCCCCCAGACGGGAGTCCCTCAGGCTTTCCGGAAGCCCCCAGACGGGAGTCCCTCAGGCTTTCCGGAAGCCCCCAGACGGGAGTCCCTCAGGCTTTCCGGAAGCCCCCAGACGGGAGTCCCTCAGGCTTTCCGGAAGCCCCCAGACGGGAGTCCCTCAGGCTTTCCGGAAGCCCCCAGACGGGAGTCCCTCAGGCTTTCCGGAAGCCCCCAGACGGGAGTTCCTCAGGCTTTCCGGAAGCCCCCAGACGGGAGTCCCTCAGACTTTCCGGAAGCCCCCAGACGGGAGTCCCTCAGTCTTTCCGGAAGCCCCCAGACGGGAGTCCCTCAGTCTTTCCGGAAGCCCCCAGACGGGAGTCCCTCAGTCTTTCCGGAAGCCCCCAGACGGGAGTCCCTCAGTCTTTCCGGAAGCCCCCAGACGGGAGTCCCTCAGTCTTTCCGGAAGCCCCCAGACGGGAGTCCCTCAGTCTTTCCGGAAGCCCCCAGACGGGAGTCCCTCAGTCTTTCCGGAAGACCCCAGACGGGAGTCCCTCAGTCTTTCCGGAAGCCCCCAGACGGGAGTTCCTCAGTCTTTCCGGAAGCCCCAAGACGGGAGTCCCCCCAGTCTTTCCGGAAGCCCCCAGACGGGAGTTCCTCAGTCTTTCCGGAAGCTCCCAGACGGTTGTCCCTCAGTCTTTCCGGAAGCCCCCAGACGGGAGTCCCTCAGTCTTTCCGGAAGCCCCCAGACGGGAGTCCCTCAGTCTTTCCGGAAGCCCCCAGACGGGAGTCCCTCAGTCTTTCCGGAAGCCCCCAGACGGGCGTCCCCCATACTTTCCGGAAGCCCCCAGACGGGAGTCCCTCAGTCTTTCCGGAAGCCCCCAGACGGGAGTCAATCAGTCTTTCCGGAAGCCCCCAGACGGGAGTCCCCCAGTCTTTCCGGAAGCCCCCAGACGGGAGTCCACCGCCTCTCCGGAAGCCCCCAGACGGGAGTCCCCCCAGTCTTTCCGGAAGCCCCCAGGCGGGAGTCCCCCCCCCCCAGTCTTTCCGGAAGCCCCCAGACGGTTGTCCCCCAGTCTTTCAGAAGACCCCAGACTGACTCCAGACTTGTCGTCTCACTCCGGTTCTGCCTTGACTCGCGGTGTCTAAATTTACATTGATTTCCTGGGACTTGCGATCAAGAAACTTCGTTTCTTTGCTCCCTGTATAGTGTCTCTTGCAAGAAATTTGTACAGAATTTTAACTTTTATATGTATTGCAAAGTTAATATTTGAAAAGCTAAACGCATTATGTACTGAAAACCATTCATTTAGATTTTAATAATGGTTCAGGAACATTAGTTTATGGCGTTTCGTTACATTTAAATTGCCACTGAAATGTTGCTTTGCTTTTGCATACTTTAGCTATAGTTGTTAGTGTCCTTGCTAGAATAAAACAATTAATTATCGAAATCAGTCACAAAACAGGCAATCACTTCTTCGTGTATATATAAAACGAATAAATTCATTCAGTGAATTGTATAAAACTTGCATAAAAGGTGATTGTATGAATTCATACAGTGGACTGAACTCTTCAGAGAGAAGAGTTCAATCCTCTGAATGTCACTATTAAGAGAATACGTCTTTACGCATTACTCCTGCGCCCTAATCAGCGATGATAGAGCGTTTATCAGTCCTCGTGGTGAAGTGGTAACACACTCGCCTGGCGTTTCGCGAGTGCTTTGGCCTGGGTTCGTATCCAGGCCGGGGAGGATTTACTGGGCGCCAATCCTAAACTGTAGCCTTTTTAAACGATTTAGCGGGTCGTATTCCGGGGCAAATTAGGATAAAGGACTTGCCCGAAACGCTATGCGTGCTAGTGGCTGTACACGAATGTAAGAACTCTTATATACTCACTACAATACTATACTCCTGTAAGAACTCAGGGTGCACCCTAGTGAGGGACACGTGCACCCTGGTGAGGGACACGTGCACCCTGGTGAGGGACACGTGCACCCTGGTGAGTTACACGTGCACCCTGGTGAGGTACTCGTGCACCCTGGTGAGGTACACGTGCACCCTGTTGAGGGACACGTGCACCCTGGTGAGGTACACGTGCACCCTGGTGCACGGTGTATACATATTATAAAAAGAATATAATATGAATTATTATGCAAGTTCAGAAAACAGACATATTTGGACGCTCGATAAAATATTCTGTCAATTATAATTCATGTCAATTATATCTCATATCTCCTTCTCACCCTTCTTGTATGACTGAGTAAATGTATTTTTATAATATACTATAATGTATATTATAGAGTACAACGATTATAGCAATACCCGAATTCAAAGAAATCGTAAGTAAGAAGCTATAGGCCGCTATCTGAATGAGGATAATCAAGCCCCAGGGGTTGAAAATCTGCCCTAAGGGAAGATATCATAATGTATTATATTATAGGGTATTATATAAAAACTCAGACACGAAGGATGAGAAGGTGATACGTGATATAATTGACAGGAATTGTAAACCTTGCAGTGAAAACACCAAGATTCGTCCTGTCATATATAATATCAGCCCTCGTACATCTTCCCTCATTATGAGAAAGAACATCTCTGCCTCCTATGACAAACTGAGGTGTACTAATGTTATGTATCAATACAAAGGCGGTTCAGGAGACTGTGCACTCCGGAATATATGCTACATTGGACATACCACGAATACACAGTAGACGTTTTACACTTTATTTGCAAGACGGAGGTATTAAGCTACATCATTCTCAACACCATTCTTAATTGCCATGACATAGTGAAAGATAAAACAATGATCACTTGCACCGTGTGATGTATGTATATATATATATATATATATATATATATATGTATATATATATATATATATATATATATATATATATATATATATATATATATATATATATATATAATATATATATATATCTCGACCTTCCACAATGATCAATTTCCCATGCCCACGTCTTTTGATTCTGCTTTTAACAACTTTGTTGAAACCATTTTTGCTATCTTAGTTATCTGAAATGCTCTCGAGTAAGTTTTGGCATCAAGGCCCAGCCGTCGAAACTTTTCCCCAGTCGGCTTTTATATTTCCTTCTCAAAATAAGTTTTTTATTCTTTCTGTAGCGTCAAGGCTTTGTACTGGCGATTATATAGACCAGATGTTCTTTGCCTTGCTAGAAGTTGGTGTTTGTGTGGCCCGCTTTGTGGGCTGTGGTGTGCTGCACTCTCCCAGTACCCTCCCAGTTACTCTCACACTCTCCTAGTACCCTGCCAGTTACTCTCACACTCTCCTAGTACCCTGCCAGTTACTCTCACACTCTCCTAGTACCCTGCCAGTTACTCTCACACTCTCCTAGTACCCTGCCAGTTACTCTCATACTCTCCCAGTACCCTGCCAGTTACTCACACTCTCCCAGTACCCTCCCAGTTACTCTCACACTCTCCCAGTACCCTCCCAGTTACTCTCACACTCTCCCAGTACCCTCCCAGTTACTCTCACACTCTCCTAGTACCCTCCCAGTTACTCTCACACTCTCCTAGTACCCTCCCAGTTACTCTCACACTCTCCCAGTACCCTCCCACTTACTCTCACACTCTCCCAGTACCCTCCCACTTACTCTCACACTCTCCCAGTACCCTCCCACTTACTTGTTGGGAAGAAAGCTTACTCCCAATATATTGATGTTTAATTAACTGATTTAAATTAATCGAAGGACCACCCTATTTTTACTGAAAAGGGAAACAGATAAATGAATAATAGAAAAGGACTGAAACACCAGGGCCTATGGATAATGTAACTATTAATAGTTATTCCTTGAACATTAATGGACTGTAAATTAAATTGTTATTCAAAGAGTAAACTTTCCCTCCTTCACAAATGGGGGGGTTAATACCAGAAGTAAAGTACTCCCAGTACATTTCGTCGAGGCTAGTTCTTCCTCGAATAAAATTAGTAACTCTTACTAAGATATAAATAAATAATTTGATAAATTGGTTAGTAGCAACAATATATCGGATAATGATTAAACAAGAAAATTATTCTCATCTAAAGTTCATGAGGCTATCAAATTATACTGGATTTCCTAAATCACGTAAATGAAATATATTCTGAAATTTAACGAGAAATGGAGAGAATTTCTATTTCCTCCATGACGTTTGGATATAACAGATAAAATTATTATATAGTGATAGTTAATAATTCGTGGTTATTGAATCACTAGTTGTTATATTATCTGAGATTAATTCTTATAAAGAATACTGATAAAAGTTGAGAATATTATTCAATTCTCTAACATGTTGACAATAATTATGTGCTGGTGGATATTATCTGACGCAATAACACCTCTCGATGTGGTGAGAATTTTAGTAAAAGACGCGCAGATAGAAAATATTAATTTATATTAGTACTACAGTTAGTAGGGTTAATAGATACTGTACTTAGTATACAATAGTGATGTATTATGATACAATAAGAATGTATCTGTTGGAACTTTCCAACATTACTCTCACACTCTACCAGTACCCTTCCAGTTACTCTGCACTTTACCAGTACCCTCCCTCTTACTCTCACATTCTCTCAGTACCCTCCCAGTTACTCTGCACTCTACTAGTACCCTCCCAGTTACTCTGCACTCTACCAGTACCCTCCCACTTACTCTGCACTCTCCCAGTACCCTCCCACTTACTCTGCACTCTCCCAGTACCCTCCCACTTACTCTGTACTCTCCCAGTACCCTCCCACTTACTCTCACACTCTCCCAGTACCCTCTCACTTACTCTGCACTCTCCCAGTACCCTCCCACTTACTCCGCACTCTACCAGTACCCTCCCATTTACTCTCATACTCTTCCAGTACCCTCCCACTTACTCTCACACTCACAGTACCCTCCCGCTTACTCTCACATTCTCCCAGTACCTTCCCACTTACTCTCATACTCTTCCAGTACCCTCCCACTTACTCTCACACTCTCCCAGTACCTTCCCACTTACTCTCATACTCTTCCAGTACCTTCCCACTTACTCTCACATTCTCCCAGTACCCTCCCACTTACTCTGCACTCTTCCAGTACCAACCCACCTGCTCGCATCTACCTCACACTCGGATCCCACCTCACAGCACCACTCATACAGCTCCTCTGAACACTTGAGCTCCTACCTCACACTCAGATGCATCTCACAGCAACAACCTCACAATGAGTCAATACTCTACAATCTCACAAGAAATGTAGCATAAAAAATAAAACCATTAGCAATGCTTTCTTAAATAATGTGACAATACTATTTCCAAAAACCTGTTACAAATAGCTCATCTCAAACAGCTTTTTGGGACAGGCGTAGTTGTGTGATTATTGCATCAAGTGACGGAAGACCGGGACGGTTCCGGACGTGCGGTTCCTTGCCCGTCGTTTCTTCAAGTGGTCAACCCCTGTGACAGTTCATATTGGCGTCATTAACAGTCATTGGGAACCATTACCGCGCCGAGTCGCGCTAGGGTTGTGTGTTGCCTTAATTTGACTAATACATGTTAGCGTGGGAAAAGAGGTGAGATGTCTCGTAATGACGCTCTGAAATGCCTTACGAAATAATTCAATGGGGTTGTTATTGAAATTTTCCTTTTGAAGGGAAAATCTTCTGATATTGTAAAAGTTATCTGAAAGGCGAGAAGGATTTTCAAATGGGATTGTTTATTATTAGGACGAGCGATGTAACGCCCAATTTATTAACCTTTTCATGATAATATATGACTTGTAAAATAAGGAAATGTTGTAACAGGATGTCAATAAAGTCACAGCCGTTCTTGGATGGGGTTATTGTCCCTCTGTAATAACCAGGACTGGTAGGGGAACACAACGTTCGAGGACATACCCGGAGTACTAAATATATCACTTCTCGGGAGTGATTCATTTGTGGGGAGGTGTGTGTGGTGAATGGTCAGTTGTATGATGACCACTCAGTTGAGCACATTTAGGTGCCCAACTGTATCTGTCTAATCAGTACCTAATCTTCCCCAGGTAGTAGGCATCCATCAGTCTCAGGAGACTATGGAGTTGCGCTCTGATGTCGGTCTGGTCTGGAGTGGCCTCTCCAGGGCGCAAAGCCAGGGTAGGTTGATACGGGGGAGATATATATATACTTCCCAAGGTATATGGGGAAGATTAGGTGCCCAGATCTTCCCCACACGCTCTTCCAGGTCAGCACCTACACAGTCCCATACTGACTGACTTTCGCCCTCCTGGGCTAAGGTTTGCTGAACTCTGTAATTACGATATGAGTACTGGAACACTTGATGATATATTGGACTTGTACCCAAGATTAACCATGTAATGTATCAATTATGCAATTTTTTGGAGCTTACAGTCCCCAAGTGGGCATTTGAAGGCATAGACGACGTTGGTCTCTTTTAAAGCGTTCTGCTTTGTGTCTGGAGAGTTTCTCATGAGTAGGTTGGCCGTTTTTCTGGTTTTATAGTAAATCGTCAGTTGTATCCTCTGATTTTTGTTTGTAGGGATAACGTTTCTATTAATATCTTTCAGGACCCTTTCCTCCTTTTTATGAGCTGTGGAAAAGAAGTTCCTGTAAAATAGTCTAATAGGGGGTATAGGTGTTGTGTTAGTTGTCTCTTCAGAGGTTGCATGGCGTTTCACTTTCCTTCTTATGATGTCTTCGACGAAACCATTGGAGAAGCCGTTGTTGACTAGGACCTGCCTTACCCTACAGAGTTCTTCGTCGACTTGCTTCCATTCTGAGCTGTGGCTGAGAGCACGGTCGACATATGCGTTAACAACACTCCTTTTGTACCTATCTGGGCAGTCGTTGTCGGCATTTAGGCACATTCCTATGTTCGTTTCCTTAGTGTAGACTGCAGTGTGGAAACCTCCGCTCTTTTCCATGACTGTTATATCTAGAAAGGGAAGCTTCCCATCCTTTTCCATCTCGTAAGTGAAACGCAGCACGGAACTCTGCTCAAACGCCTCCTTCAGCTCCTGCAGATGTCTGACATCAGGTACCTGTGTAAAAATGTCGTCAACATACCTGCAGTATATGGCCGGTTTCAAGTTCATGTCGACTAGGACTTTTTGCTCGATGGTACCCATGTAGAAGTTTGCAAACAGGACACCTAGGGGAGAACCCATGGCGACCCCATCTACTTGCTTATACATGTGCCCATCCGGGCTCAAGAAGGGTGCCTCTTTAGTACAAGCTTGGAGTACTTTCCTTAGAATATTTTCTGGTATGTCAAGAGGAGTACAGGCTGGATCACAATACACTCTGTCGGCTATCATCCCGATTGTCTCGTCCACAGGTACGTTGGTGAACAGTGATTCCACGTCCAACGAGGCTCTTATCCCTGTGGCCCGTGTGCCCCGCAGTAAGTCAACAAACTCCTTTGGAGACTTCAGGCTGAAGGCGCAAGGGACATAAGGAGCCAGCAGGCCGTTGAGTCGCTTCGCCAGTCTGTACGTGGGTGTGGGTATCTGGCTAATGATTGGCCGAAGTGGGTTTCCAGGCTTGTGTGTCTTGACATTTCCATACGCATATCCAGGTTTATATTCCCCAATAATCTTTGGCAGGTGGAGTCCGGATTTCTTGGCGTTCACAGTTTCTATCAGTTTGTTGACCTTTGCTTTTAATTCGGCTGTAGTGTCCTTCGTTACCCTTTGGAATTTAGTTTGGTCAGAGAGTATGAGGTTCATTTTCGCCATTGTTTCGTGTTCTGTCTTGTGTTGATGAAATTAATACCCTATTAATGCCACCTCACCCCATCCACCTCACTCAAATGTAGATATAAACAAATCGGAGATGTGTAAGTTCTATTCAGTTGTGTATGTGTAAACTAAAGTCTTTGAAAATGTAATAAGTTTTACGAAACGCGCTCAAGTGTCGCGTCAGACTAGAAATAAAAATGAATTTTGGAGAATTGATCTTTGAATTACCACCAACAGTGAAAAGAAATGTACGAAAGATAGAGAAAATTCGTGTTAGAATTATTAAACTTACTTTTTCGGTCATATTTAATAATATATATATATATATGTCGTACCTAGTAGCCAGAACGCACTTCTCAGTCTACTATGCAAGGCCCGATTTGCCTAATAAGCCAAGTTTTCATGAATTGATGATTTTTCGACCACCTAACCTACCAAACCTAACCTAACCTAACCTAACCTATAAAGATAGGTTAGGTTAGGTTAGGTAGGGTTGGTTAGGTTCGGTCGTATATCTTCGTTAATTTTAACTCCAATAATTTTTTTTTACCTCATACGTAATGAAATGGGTAGCTTTATCATTTCATAAGAAAAAAAATTAGAGAAAATATATTAATTCAGGAAAACTTGGCTTATTAGGCAAATCAGGCCTTGCATAGTAGGCTGAGAAGTGCGTTCTGGCTACTAGGTACGACATATATATATATATATATATATATATATATATATATATATATATATATATATATACACACACACACACTAGCTGTACCCGGCCACAACCTTCCTCTGTCTCCCAGTCCTCCCCCCCCATTCCCACCCCCCTCCATCACCTCGTCCTCCCAACCATTCCTCACTCCTCACTCTACCGTCCCATAATCTTCCCAAGCATTCCCCACTGCCCTGTCCCCTTCTCCTCCCCACCATTCTCCATTCCGCTGTCTGCTCGTCCCAACCATCCCCAACTCCCCCGTCCCCTGTCCTTCCCACCAATACCCCCTCCCCTGTGCCCTTGTCCTCCTCACTATCCCCCACTTACGTCCCCTCGTCATCCCCACCATTCCCCAATCCCTCTTCCGATGTGTTCCCAAATGATCCGATGTTCCCATCAGAAAATTGGGAACATCAATTAGTCTGATGTTCCGATCACTGAAATAAAAGAAAAACATTTTAAGAAATGAAATGAAAAACAACAAAAAATAAATTATACACACGAAATGAACGGTATGGTAAACAACATACCTCAATTCCAACGCAATATCACACAAAATAATGAATTCAAGATGAAAATAAATCAAAATCTATGAAAATTAAATATGTCAATGCAATCGGAAACATTGAAATGGAATCGTGTCATATTTAGTATAGCGTGTGTTGATCTTACATGCAACAGATCGCTCTGTTTCTGAAAAAAAAGCAAGAACGTTTTTACCTGCCACAAGTGTGGCATCTGTACTTATACCTATGAAATGAACGGTATGGTAAACAACACAGCTCAATTCCAATGCATTGTCATATGAAATAATTCAATCAAAATAAAAATAAATCGAAATCTATGAAAATTCAATTTATCAATGCAATCAGAAACGCTGAAATGGAATTGTAACATATTGAGTATAGAGTTGGTTCCTATTACGTGCAACAGATGACGCTCTTTGTAAAAAAAAAGCCTGTTTTTACCTGTCACAGGAGTGTCATCTCTATAGTAAGTATATTAAAGCACACGCGTATTCGAATGGAACATTGTGTTAAAATTTCAAACTAATCGGCAAAGATCTTTCGGAGATTACAGTGTGTGTTGCTCTTACGTCCGACAGATGGTGCTGTTTAAAAAAAAAAAAAACATGTTTTTCCTGTCACAGGTGAGGTATGTATATAGTAGGTATATGAAAATACGCACCTATTCGAATACAATGTTGTGTCAAAATATCAAAGCAATCGGTAAGGAGGTTTCGAAGATTTCCCTTACATGAAAAACACTTAAAAAAAGCAGTTTTTCAAAAAAGCATGTTTTTTTCCGTCACAGACGGGATATATATATTGTATGTATATAAAAACCCGCTCGGATGCGAATATAACTTTGTGTGAAAATTTCAAAGCAATCGGTGAAAAACTTTCGGAGATTAGCGATTTTGAACAATCGAACATTTAAATTTTTATTTATATAGATATATATATATATATACTGCAATGAAATCACAGTGACGTGATATATCAATGAAAATCATTTTGTGGTGGTAGAGAGACTTGAACCGGCGTTCTGATGATTCCCAGACACCTGCCTTGCGAGATTCCTAAAACCTCCTAGAGGACCCAGTAGAGTTCTTGGTTGGTGGAGCTACTGTACCACCCCGGCCGAGTCAGTTAAGGCAAGCGTCTTATGGCAATGGGAATCACTCCATTGCCTCAAAATGACTTTCATATATGTATATATGTAAGATTATATCTATCAAGGTATAAAAAAAACAAATTATGTGAGAGGGAAATGGGGGAGCGGTGTTGTGACCCGCGTCAGATCAATATAGCCGCTCTCTGCGCTACATTGTTGTAATCGGGAGATCATTAGTGCTTCCTTTTGTTCGAGAGAGCTCATTACCACGCCCCTGCGAGCTCCTTCTCCTCTTACCACACTTATTTACTGTTTTGCGCATTTTGCTTTTTCATTTCCTTATTTACATCTGTTATACACGCGATTATTCAAATCTTTTACATTCAATTATCAAAATATTCAGAGATTCCTGTGAAGGGTAATTTCTTGAAGCCATATTTTATATATTTAAATTTACAAGATTGTTGTGATTCACTTCTTTTCTCAATGACATGTTTCTATTTGTCATATCATTGATAGAAGCAAATTTCCTTTCACCTTTAATTTGTTTTAAATTTAAATTCACTTTACCTTTTTTGTTAAATATTTGTTGTTATTTTGCTTTTACTACCCATTTCTCTCCCCTATTCCCTCTTCGTCCTAGCGTCAAGGTATTGTGTTCTGAGACACTTATCTTCATTCCAACGTCCTTATCTCAGACTAGTGACAATATACAGTTACAATGTCTTAATTTTTTTGCCTTATTGCTCCTTTTCTGACGTACAGATCATGGCAACTAGATCGTAATGATTATTGCTTTCTCTAATATTCTAATACTTCCCTAATCATGGCAACTTAACATAACACAAACCGATTTTCATGGCAAATGTTTCTTGATATTTGTGGCTTTGGTCTGATTCTACCGTACAGTCAGTCATATGGCAATCAGGTCTTGATAACACGAAATTAGTGTTATGGAAACACGTTGTTGATATCACAAGTTGTGGTGACTAGTTCTTGATAAACCATAGCTAGGATCCTGGCAACAAAAGGTTGCCACTCAGTAAGAAGAAAGATATAAATTATTATTATAAAATCCCTCTCAGGCTTAGTCAAAAAAATAAGAACATAGTTTTACTCTTTTTTAGTGATGTATATTAAGAGGAAGAGAAGGACTTCAGTTGTATGTCCTGATTGGGAACTCACTAGACTATGTTAGATAAGACTATATTACAGTGGTACTAGTAAGTAACGTGATTGAAACAAGTGGCTTTGGAAAATTTTAGACAGGTACTTGCTTAGTTTTTTAATTATATATACTTATTTTTGCAAAGGTCACTGAACTCGTGAACTCGAATAATAATAATAATAATAATAATAATAATAATAATAATTAATATTTTATTTGGGAAAAGTACATACATAAATGCAGAGTTACAAACATTCTGATTTATAGATAGAGGTAGTACATACAATACCTAAAGCCACTAGTACGCATAGCGTTTCGGGCAACCGGAATATTCGGAATGGAAAGAATAACCAGAGTGAATTGATTAATAGCACTAGTACTTCCACTCACAGCGGTGCTCCGTGGGAGCCTCTCTACGCAAAACAACGCAGAGAGAACTGCTTGCTTTTTGGCCTCGTGTTGTGCTGCTATTGAATTAGTGGCAGAGATCCTTCCACAGAACTTACGAGATGTCACTGGGGCTTTATGATTCCAAGTTCATTGATGGAGGCAGTCAGTGGGGACGTTCCTACACGTTCTTCACAACCACCATATTCCCCAAACGATTGACCCACTGGAATAGCCTCCCCTCCTCTTCCCAGGATGTAGAACGTTGCCCCTCTGATGAAAGGACTGCTAGGAGTGAAAAACAAAGTTGTTCACGCTTAGCGAGATAACAACGACTCATTAACAACTATTTCGACGGTCTGTGACTCACTTTAAGAACCATTTCATCCGTCAATGACACAGATGAACAACTATTTTAACAGTCAATAACTGACATTAACAACTATTTCAACGGTCAATGACTCACATTAATAGCTTTTTCAACAGTCAATGACACAAATGAATAACTATTTCAACAGTCAATGACACAAATGAATAACTATTTCAACAGTCAATGACACAAATGAACAACTATTTCAACAGTCAATGACACACATTACCAACTATGTCTCATTATTCCTTTTGTCCTGGTGCTCCTCTCTTCGTCCTTCTTCTGAAGCCCTTCTCTATCTTCACCTCTTCAGCACGGCCCCTTCTATTTCCTAACCTCCCACCCCACCCCCCCTCCCCTCTCTGTTCTACCTCTATCAATTTCTCTCCAATTCCTTTTCAGTCCTCTTCACGCTTTCATGTCTCCTTGTACCTTTCCCACACTGGTTCATCTCTACCCCTTGTCTTCCTCCTGGTCCTCTTCCCTCCACTGTTTTCTGCTGTCCTCTCTCCTATCCCCTTCTACCTCTTGTTATGAACCTCAGGCAACCTAGTGAAGTGGATCTGCCAGGTGAGAGCTATTCTATCCACCTAACTAGAGTAGTAGTCAGGGGAAGGAAGTCAATTGAGTAAATATCAGTAAATTATGACTAAAAGAATACAAGGAGAGGACAAACATCTTATAGAAGATGGTAGAAAAGAGATGTCGACATTTTGTGACATGACGTGACGCCGACGGAGGTCGTAACGCGTCACTTGAGATGCTACAGTCGTCAGGAATGGACGTACGTCAATGTCTCCTGGCAAGAAAGAAGAATATCGTTCTTGGTAAAGTGTTTGAGTGAAGGCTTCAATGTACAGCTGGTGAGGAAGCTGCCAAGGACGCGACGTACGTCATTTCTCAGTGATAATGGAGATATTAGAGGCAACCTGAAGCCTAGAGGGTGGTCGTGTCCTGGGTGGACTCTGAGGTGAAAAATCCTTGAGTGGAGGAAAGCAAGCAGGTGCTTCTGTGTGAAGCCTGCAAGGCGACTTCGTAGACTCAAGTCGGGGCTATGAGAAGCTTTGAGAGACAGTCCAAAAGGATTTATGTGGACGACCTGATTGAGTGCCATATTTGAGGCGTCGTGGGCAAGTTTCGAACATCGTCATTTCTGTGGTTTGTGTGGGGAAGAAGTTCGTGGTGGAGCTAGGTGTCTGAAGATTATATTGTGAATCTTCAAGTGTGGAGCTGATCTTCAAGATGGAGCTGAACTTCAGTGTTAGAGTGTAGTGGAGCGACACGTTTCTTTAATGGAGCTGTATAGGGAAACTTCACAGGCGTTGACGGGGGACTTCAAGTAGCAGCAGATGTTGGAAGACCGTGGGAGTACTCAACTGAATTTTGAGGGCCCAAAGACAGACGTTCTTAGTGGTGGACCTCAGGATGTAGAACAGAGAAGTGTATGCACACCATGATATGTATGAGGGAGTGCTTGATTTACATAGGGCGTGAAAGGCGCAGTATGAGGTGAGAAATTGATTTTTGTTCGTGTTGGAGATATTTTGATATATCAGTAATACAACCCCGAGTGGTGTGGAGACAGTAGGCTGTGGGCCAAAAAATTGAGCAGCAACCAAGTACAGTTTATTTTATAAAAACTTGACATGATATTAGTGTGTTTCCGGTTGATAGCAGCTTAGGATACAATACCATATGTATATTTTCTTATTGTATTTTATGTAAATGTTTGTCTGATGACAAATGTTATTGCTCTTGCCCTGGTGAAGGTTCCTAGAGAGAGAGAGAGTGAGAGAGAGAGAGAGAGAGTGAGAGAGAGAGTGAGAGAGAGAGAGTGAGAGAGAGAGAGTGAGAGAGAGAGAGTGAGAGAGAGAGAGTGAGAGAGAGAGAGTGAGAGAGAGAGAGTGAGAGAGAGAGAGTGAGAGAGAGAGAGTGAGAGAGAGAGAGTGAGAGAGAGAGAGTGAGAGAGAGAGAGTGAGAGAGAGAGAGAGAGAGAGAGAGAGAGTGAGAGAGAGAGAGAGAGAGAGAGAGAGAGAGAGAGAGAGAGTGAGAGAGAGTGAGAGAGAGAGAGAGAGAGAGTGAGAGAGAGAGAGAGAGAGAGAGAGAGAGAGAGAGAGAGAGAGGGGGGGGAAGAGCCGTGTGCAGATCGGCTCGAAGAGAAAGATAGGATATTAAAGGGGAATTAGGAGATCAGCCCAGAACAAGGAGAGTGTGTTGGGGGGAGTCACGGTGGCTTGAGAGGGTGTGTGTACACATGTCCAATAGGCCAGATTTGAGTCGTTCCCCAAATAAAGGTGACGTTGAACCCCTCTCCCAGTATACAACGATTACAAGGCTATCTCCCAACTTATTACATGCACTCTAGTGTCAATTGTCGACTGATTGACTACAGCAGCAGTGTGGTTGCCAAAGTCGATTTGTTTTATCAGGGAATGGTTTTGAGTCTCTGTTCGCCAGAAGGAAAATAAAGTTCAGAATCAAGTTTTTAAAATCCCTAACTCTTGATACTTTTCCTTCTCTTCCACTTCTGTTTACATCTGTTTTTCTCAGTATCTTCAAAAGTGGAGAAATTAACTTTTCTTTTCCCTCTAAGTCCCTCTTCGTCTACTTAATCCTATTCCTCTATTTTTCCTTCCTATATCTCCTAGCTTTTTTTCTACCCTATTCCTCTTTCTACTGCACAATTGGGAGTGAAACGGGAATGGCTATGAGAATGAAATAAATGAGGGGGGGGGGAGGAAGCCCCTGATCTGTTAGTGCTAAACTAATTATTATGTAACTTATTTATAAGAGAGAGGAGAGGGTAATTGCCTGTTTAATATTGACTGGAACTGTTTAAAAGCGAGAGGTGGGGAATTTATGAGTAAATTAATATATTTATCTTTTCAATTACACCATATTTACGTGTATTTAACAGCTAAACGTGAAACTCAGCGGTCACCCTAACCTAACCTAACTTAGAATAACCTAAATTAACCTAACCTATGCTGAAAAAAACTTAAGCTCTTTACGTTCTACACTGAGAATTGTCTCACTCCTGCTTTAATTCTTAACGACAAGTAAACAAACAGAGCCGCAGAATGCATGGCAAAAAAGCTTTCCTTCATATTATCACTGATAATAAGCACACTGAAATAATTTAGAGCGGAGGAGTGAACCTCAATTACATGCAAACGTTAAAATATATCTAAGGTCTTCGCTAAGCATAAATCTTGTATCAAACAAGTTTAGATGTTTGTTACAGACTTCCCGGTGTGATTAAGTGAGCGGCCACAACACCTTTCCCTACACTCCCTTCCCTGAGTGAACGGAGAGATATTTGGAAAATAAATTGTGAATGAAAACCCTTGAAGACATTTAGAGTTGTTTTAGCCCAGAGAGACAATATATGCTGTACATACGTGACATTATCATGAGTTATTGGAGTGAACACAGTTACCTATTCGATAGATTGAGATCTCCTGAGATAATTTTCACTAGACGGAATGACTACTGCGACAGTTACCTTCTAGCAGTGACTTTGGGTGGATGTGTTTGCTAGGGGCTCTGGCAACTAGGGGTCTGATATCTATTATTTGTTAATGTCAAGAGATATTTCACCTTTAGTTCTAATTACCTGTTATAAGGGCGTAGGCCTATGCTGGCGTTACTTTTAAAGAGCCACAGTAAAGGGTACTGTGATTTGAGAGTGCATCACATCTAGTACTGCTAATAGTCTCGATTGGTCGAATGATCCAGTAGGTAAGGTTAGGTTAGGTTAGGTTAGGTTAGGTTAGGTTAGGTTAGGCAGGTTAGGCGAAATGATGTGATGATGTGATATGCAGACGTTTAGGTTTAGGTACGATGAGTCACAATGACGTGGGTGAGAAATGATGACCAAACCACAATTGAGAGGATGGAGAAGCGACGTCGTTTCAGTCCGTCCTGGACCATTATCAACTCGTGTGGTTTAAAGGTGGTTTAAAGATAATGACACACGACACTATCAAGTCGTGTGTGTCATTATCCAGGTGGTTCGAAGGTGGGTGTAGTTACTCATGATAATGGAACTGCTGTGAGGACCTCACCATTCCTTTCCCCTGATAATGACCTCACCTTTGAGATTACTGCAGCTGATGTATCGCAAATATATGTTTACTAAACTTGTTTAATGTGTCAATTGTGTAGTTATTACCCTGTGGGTATGTCATATCTTATTACTTAGAGGAGGCCTGGTCGACGACCGGGCCGCGGGGACACTAAGCCCCGAAAGCACCTCAAGGTAACCTCAAGGTACCCAGTGGCCACGTGACTACGAGAATAATGTTTACGAGATAGTAAAAGCCACATATGTCGCTGTATTGAAAGCCTCTCCCAGATGGGGTTCTACGCGAAATACAGAATTTTTCCCGGGGGAAGTTCGTGTTGAAATAAGCCTACGAGATAACCTAACGCTGCTTAAAGTTCGTTCTTCTAATATCCGTAGGCCTGACTAGGCAGATTTTTAAAAAAATAATTCAAAGAAAAATTAGTTTTGTATTTCAGTATAGATCGAGTCGGTTTTGTTCATTTCTTGGCCAAGTACCAGTCACATTTGTCGTCCTCGGGGCCTTGAGCGATACATGTCCCTTTTTTTTTTGTACTCACCTAATTGTGCTTGCGGGGGTTGAGCTTTGGCTCTTTGGTCCCAGCTGTCAGTGTGGTGACAACTGGCCCTGTGTTAAACCTCAACCCTACAAGTTTTAACTAAAACACACTTAAGGTACCTGGTATAGATACTTAAGGTCCTTGTATAGATATAGTGTACCTTAATAAGTCAGTAAGGTACACTATATCTATACAATGAAATCACACAATAACGTAATATTTATCTATGAGGATAAATATCAAAATAAATACGTGGAAGGACGACCTCCGTTCTTGGAGGAAGACGGGTTATCCACCTTCACCCTCCCACCATACATAAACACACATGCAGAGGTTCCAGCTGAGTCATGAGATGGAACATGCTCGGAATATTCATGGCTTTGTTGATTTTTATCCAATCTCTCCTGATCTGTTTTACTCGTTTCTTCCACCAACTCATTATCAAGCTGTAATTACTGCCTACCCTTCATCGTCTGTAACCTACCGAATAATTACACTATTCACAGCACGTGTTAGTACCCCTAGACACCACCAGTCCCTGCCATGGTCCTAACTCTATTGACCGTGCTCTTCTCCTCACCACGACTATTTTTGCCTCTTCTGTAAAGATATTAAGTTTCTTACAAAGTTCTGCATCTAAGAAGGATGTACTGGTAATAAAGACTGAGAAAACCAGTTGGGAAACAGGATGGTGTTGCAAGGCAAGAACACGCTCCATGGAAACGTTATTGATGCCGTGAGTGTCAACAGCGCTAAACTATAGAGTTAGCTAAGCTGTTTAACCAATAATATGAGCTATACTGTACTAAGCTCTTTCAAATCCCATCAAGAGTCTTCCCGGCATGAGTCTCTCTGGGGTTTATTACTTCTACAAACTTATGAAAATACTCAATCTCCAAGTGGGTTCGGATACCACGCTCTCTATACTTTGGTGGGAAGAGGTTTCTGGACTCATATCCTCTGCACAAGAGGTTGTAATCATAGAACAAAGTTCAAACATACTTCATCATGCTATCTTTTAATTAATATTATTCTCATAATACATAAGCAAAACAACTTTTAGCATCATACTCGACAAATCCGTTTGTCTGATAGAAGGGATTTAATACATAATACAACTGTCAAGACGGTACATATTAATCTGATTACAGAGTGGATCACTCAGTAAGTAATTATAACATAAAATTTAATTGCATTCATCTGAATTATTTAGAATTGACGGTGTTTTTGTAAGTTAACGTGAAATACTTAGTGGATTAAACACTCTTTTTTTTTAACCATTTTAATATGTTTAGGATATGAAATGCTAACTTTTTACATGAGTGATAAAAGTCGTGGGGGTTTTGGCTTAAGCAAAAGAAAAAAATATACATACATTTTTCACATAATGAACTAATATTACTCTTCAAATCTCTGACTAATATTGTTTGCATCACCGAATCCTTCCAATCGATCATCACCGTCATGTGAAGCCAATTGTAGGGATTCTGTTTTATTCTTTCTGTTGTGGTCAAATGTGCTTTAGTCACTTCTTCAAGTCATACCATCAGCATGGATGTGTTCCCTTATTTTCTCTGAAAATCATTCTCTGGTCAATATTGTTGTTAGGATAATATAATATTTTTTCATCGATGAAATTTTGGGTTCTCCGAGGAATGGTAAAGGAATTTTTGCATAGATACTTCACAAGAACGTGATGAATATATGAAAAAAATATAGAGTATCTGGGGACTCCAGCAATGCGAGAACGATCCAATTTTAGAACTCAATATTTTTTCGACTCACGCGGTGAACAGATTCTTGAACATTCCCACGTTTTTTATCAGTTAAAGCATTGGTTTTTAACCAGGAGGAATTCCCCTCCCCCTCCCGTAGGGGGGGGGGGGAGAGGGGGAGCGGAAATAGGTATCCAACGGAGGAGGGCGGGGGGGGGGGAGGAGAGGGAGATTTGGACCGCAATAACATGACATTTGTGACATTTGTATGTCAAATTATATTAAAAAATAAAGACAATTATTTTCAATTTTATATTTTGAAATATTTCATTTATAGTCATATCTGACATCTTGTTTAAATACTCGGAATGCAACATTTCAATAGGAGAGTCTTGAACCAGATATTTTTTAATTCGCCTAGAGATAGGTTAGCACCAGTGTAAATAGCCTATCAGTACTTACCTATCAATATCTATATGAAAACGAGATTTGGCTCTAGGTCCACTTCCTCATTGTTTGTACAAGGTGCTACTTCACAGTATAACGTTCTCTTTCACTATCAAATTTTTGTTTTTTAGTTGTTGTTGGAGATGACGTCCACGAAATCTTTCAGTGTTCCAGGGCTCAGCATAAGTGTCAGGGCTCCAGCATGAGTTCCAGGGCTCCAGCAAGAGTTCCTGGGCTCCAGCATGAGTTCCAGGGCTCCGGCATAAGCATCAGGGCTCCAGCTTAAGTACCAAGGCTAAAGCACCAGTTCCAGGGCTCTAGCATAAGTGCCAGGGCTCCAACATAAGTACCAAGGCTCCAGCATAAATGTCAGGGCTCCAGCATAGTTGATGTTCCACACGAGACAGTAGTTGATGATCCACACGAGGCAGTAGTTGATGATCCACACGAGGCAGTAGTTGATGTTCTACACGAGGCAGTAGTTGATGTTCCACACGAGGCAGTAGTTGATGTTCCACACGAGGCAGTAGTTGATGTTCCATACGAGGCAGTAGTTGATGTTCCACACGAGGCAGTAGTTGATGTTCCACACGAGGCAGTAGTTGATGTTCCACACGAGGCAGTAGTTGATGTCCCAACGAGGCAGTAGTTGATGTTCCACACGAGGCAGTAGCTGATGTTCCACACGAGGCAGTAGTTGATGTTCCACACGAGGCAGTAGCTGATGTTCCGCACGAGGCAGTAGTTGATGCTCCCCACGAGGCAATAGATAATATTACATAGAAGGCAGTAATTAACATTCTAAACAAAAAAGATACGTTAATTGAAAGTCCACATTTCCTAAGAACTTCTGTTGATAATTTATTAAACAAAGCGGAATTAAGGTGAAGAGTTGAACCAAGGTCGCCGCTCGTCTGATATAAATGTTTGACTGCAGAGATAGTTTATCAAGGCTGTAACTTGCTTAGTTAATTAAACTTCAGGGTTTAGTTCCAAAGGCCATTTGGTGCCTATGTAAGAATTTCTCCTCCTGGCCACAGGATGGGTGTAGGGTGAATAATATAACTCACAAGATGGGTGTGGGGTGAATAATATAACCCACAAGATGGGTATGGGATGAATAGTAAGTGAACAAAACTAAAAATAATTCTCAACTCAGGATTCACAGTGACAATGGCAACAAAAATAACACAGGTGCAGATTGGAAGTTTTTGGATGCTAAGAAGAAATTTTATCTGTCAATTATGTGTCTATTTATTTATTATTTTTTTGGGTCAGCTGTTTAAAAATATCATAAAATAAATTAAAAAAAATTCTGTACAATATGTTGTGGGGATCAACCCGCTCTGTTGTAATTTGTTTACAAAAAGAGGATTTATAGAATATGAAATAAAAAAAATAGCAGTGTGCATGAGAAGTGAAAAGGAACTAAAGAGGAACTGACAAGCCTCTCCGGTGTATGCAACAGCTTCTGATTTTTCACGTGCACCTTTTTTGCTACGTGAATACGTGATTCTGCTGATGAATATAATGTCTCTTGGTTAGTTGATGTCTCTTGATGAGTTGATGTTTCTTGAGGTGTTGATGTCTCTTTGAGGTATTGATGTCTTTTTGAGGTGTTGATGTTTCTTGAGGTGTTGATATCTTTGGATGTTTTGATGACTCTTGATTTATTGATGTATCTTGATGTATTGATGTGTTGATGACTCCTGATGTTTTGATGTATCTTAATGTGTTGATGTATCTTGAGGTGTTGAACATGAAACACTTTGAAAAGCCTACCTTTAGGAAGGACCTGGGCGAATACTGGTTTAGTAACAGGGTTGTTGATTTATGGAACCAATTACCGCCTAACATAATAAACGAAGGATCCCTTGATTGTTTCAAGCGTATGTTAGACATTCATATATATGAAGGATTTTGGGTGGATATAAATTGGAGCTGCCACGTATGGGCTAATAGGCCTTTTGCAGTTTCCTTGACCCTCTTCTTATTCTGAATCATCTTATTTATGTTGATGTGTTGATTTCAACTTAATATGTTGATTTGTCGACGTTTCTTGATGCATTGACATGTAAATGTACTTTAATAATTAGTATTTTCTTCAGGCTTTTGGTAAGGAATGGGCAAACAATCATCTCCGTTGCCCCCAAATTTCTACATAGAAATTTTCATAAGAAATGTGATTGTAAAATTTGCCCCATTATATTTATATATATATATATATTTATATATATATATATATATATATATAATATATATATATATATATATATATATATATATATATATATATATATATATATATATATATATATATATAATATACAAATTTGTGAGGGTACCACCTCTGGTGCCAATGTGGGGGACCCATAGCCTCGGAGAAGAAAATAAAAAGCATTCAGAGGAGACCTTGTGGTTTCTCACTGAACACTAATATTATCTTCTCCTACCACCCCCATTCTTTTGTATGTACACATATATTTGCTTTATTTGAACTTTGTTACAAAAAAGGAGTTACATATAGGTTACAAAGATGGTTATCATATATATATATATATATATATATATATATATATAATATATATATATATATATATATAGTGTTCCTTCTGAAGATGTATTATTAAATGCGAAAGTACTTAAGGAATTCCTGTTTCAATTCTTCCTTCGTGGTCTGACACTCACATTTTTCATCACGAGTTAATTTTCGTGATTTACACACATATATATATTGCATTTATTACCTTGTGGCCTATTTGGGTTGCGAAGGGATTCTCTTCTAGTGTTTATTGATGCAATATTTTAACACCCTAATCATATTGTTTATTTTATCTTCTAAACATAAATTGCCAAGCTGTTACACAGATTTTTTATGTAAAATTGAATGGCAATGCTTGAAGTTCCCAAAGAAAATTATCTAGAAATTGAAGTTTGCATAATGAAAATAGCATTTTGAAATAAGTGAAAATTTTTGTACTGCATGTAAACCAATCGCATTTGTTTTAAATGTATTTTTGAGGGTTATTCATAAAGAACACTTGTCTGTACGAGTCTCCAGGGACCAATTTGGCATGGACACGATCCTTGATCTTCCAGTGTAACGAATTTCATTTTACCATGAGTTCGGTATTTAAGAAACAGCAATTTCTCAAGACAATTTCAAACCATAATTATGTCACAAACATCACTAACATTTTACATCACATAAACAAACACCGCAAATTTATTAACAAACCGCGATCATATATACACAAAATTCCCTTCGTTTTAAGCATTGGTTAATTATCAATTCGGGTAGTGGAACGGGGGGTTGTTAGGCTATCATTCCCCCACAATTTGCCACATCAATGACGACGTGAGCGGACATATGGGGTCCTCTAAAATATAAATACCAAATACTTATTGGTATGCTGAGTCCGCGCTGCTAGCCTAGCGTGTTATGGCCGCCCGGGGCTGTCCGCTGCTCCACATTCATTCTCTGATTGGCTTGATTACTGTGTTATTGTTATTGCTGGCATGACTACCATATGTTTTTTTGTAACTTGTTTATTGCCATCACCGAATAGAGATTTAATTCACCAAAAGCTATGGGGAAATATCGGAAATCCGGTCAGTTGGGTGGCCGAACGACAGTTGGTGGTGCTGTCAGTGGCCGATACTCAATTACATAAATATATAGTCATTTAAAATTTTGTTTTAAATATATTGTATATTTTATTATGTATGCGATGATAATAAAAGTTTTTCGTTACGTTATTTGATTTTTTCACAAAAATATGTTTACCTTATCGAATATCAGCAAACACCAGCTTTAAAACTTAAAAAAATCTTATTTTTATATTATTTAATTATCTTAGAAACGCATTTCTCACTAGGGGAGAACTCATGGGGTCGCCATGGGTTCTCGCCTAGCTGTTCTGTTTGCGAACTTCTACATGAGTACCATTGAGCAGAGGGTCTTAGTTGACATTGACTTAAACCCGTCATGTACTGCAGGTATGTTGACGACATTTTTACGCAAGTACCTGATGCCAGATGTCTGCAGCAGCTGAAGGAGGCATTTGAGCGGAATTCTGTGTTGAGTTTCACTTACGAGGTGGAAAAGGATGGGAAGCTGCCCTTTCTAGATAAAACAGTCACGGAAAGGTAACCCGCTGGGTAACCCGTTTAGTGTCTTTTTATTAAATAATTAAATGTTGGAACATTTGAACTTTAAACATATGAACACTGAAAAGGTAAATTTAAAACTTTTTTTGATTTTTGCGCATTTGAGTTTTGAACACTATGGCGGTGACTAGCAAGTTAGTGAGAGAATTATTATAACCAATGAACTCAACTAATCAATGAACCAATGAACCTATTGGTTCAACCAGTGAACCAATGAACATTGAGACAGTACGTTAACAGGTAAATTGTTCCATAAAGCAGCAACCTTGTTTCAAAACCTGTGTTTACACAGGTTTTCCTAAATGTAAATTAATCTAATTTATATGTATTGTGTCGAGTTCTATCTCTCGTATATATATTTAAATTCATATTTGTATATATTCAGCACCTTCATATTCATCCCTTGAAAACATTTTCACTAAACTCTGTTTACGTCAATAAACTTCATTAGAGAAATTAATATTTCGTTAAAATGTAGAAAATATGTTGGATGAGTCTTAGTGTGGATGAAGTTTGGTATTTAGGAAAATTGGAAATTAGTATAATTGGCCATTTCATGAAACTGGTGAACCGAGCCAGAAAGTAACTGGCTCCCATCTTCCTTTCCTCCTTCCTGTTCCCCCTCTCTCTCTCTCTCTCTCTCTCTCTCTCTCTCTCTCTCTCTCTCTCTCTCTCTCTCTCTCTCTCTCTCTCTCTCTCTCTCTCTCTCTCTCTCTCTCTCTCCCTACTTCGCTCGCCTTTTTTTCTACCTCCCTCCCTCCCTCCCTCCTACAGCCAGCAGATACACAACATAACCACAACTTATGTTGTTAGAGAGATCGTGTACTCATGTGACTGTGATGCAGGAGCAGTGTGAAGGGTGAGTACACTCCAGTACACATTATCAACCGTTACTAAGCACAGAAGAGGGCAGGAAAACATAAAATAAAAGAGGATTACGAGGACGGGGAAATGGTCACTGTTATGGAGGTCAACAGAACCACTCTACGACAAGCCTATAGAAATTGAAGAGGAGCAGAGAGGAAGATCAGTACAGGAAAGCATGTGAGGCCCGTGAGTCTTCCTGGGTCAGCTGGCCAGAACTCAGGCGAGACACTGAAGAAGAGAGCAACAGATTCTGAAAGATGGTCTCGAAGCACAAGGCTTCGGAGTCTGGGAAGTGTTTATGATCATGAACGGAAATTGGAATTTGTGGGAGTGGATAAATGGAACAGACGGTGAACTGGAAGATACACGAGAGGTGTTGGGATAAATGTCTGACTGGAGAAGTAGGGAGACGAAGGGAACATCTTTTTGGATCAGAAGAGTTAGAGGTATAAGGAAAAGCAGGAAGGGGAAGAGAGAGAGAGGAATAACCTTGAAGGTTACTTGGCCGAGTACTAAGTTCTTTGAAACCTCTTGGAAGCAAACTCATGGAAGTGAAAACTCTGAAATACAAAAAATAAGTTATAGATCACTAATTAAAACTGCCATATAATCCCACATATAATTCCACTGAAGAAATGACATTGTGAAGAGAAACTTTTAAAAAACTAGAGAATGAAAATCACAGGCAACGAAAAATAGGTTACAATTCAAGGGGGAGATCGGGAATAGTGTCCGAGAAATGAGGTTTAGGGAATAGGTAAACTCAGCAGAGAAGTTTGTGTCATATGGTAGCGGCACGGAGCGTAGGGGCAGAGAGATAGAGAGAGAGAGAGGGGGGGGGAGAGAGAGAGAGAGGGAGGAAGAGAGAGAGAGAGAGAGAGAGAGAGGGAGGAAGAGAGAGAGAGAGAGAGAGAGGGAGGAAGAGAGAGAGAGAGAGAGAGAGAGAGAGAGAGAGAGAGAGAGAGAGAGAGAGAGAGAGAGAGAGAGGAAGAGTGAGAGAGAGAGAGAGAGGGAGAGACAGAGAGGGAGATTTCTGACATAGGTGTGCTAGTTTCAAGATACTGTGTTATAGACTCCATTGTCTTATACGAGAAGTGAGAAGAAGATCGAGAGAGTCGAGGAGGGTTGATATCAGGCCACATGGACATAGGCTTGGTAGGTCCAATACATAGAGTAGGAAGACGAAACGGAGAGTGGGAAGGGTTCACAGCGGATATAGGGAGCGGGGTGGTGGAGAAGCAATGCACATAAGGTGGACAGGGATAAGAAGGATGGATACAAGGGCTGGAGATACGCTTGGCTACATCCGCAACTTCAGGTACCAGAGGATCGAGAGGAGGAGGTGGAGGCGTCGTTGTTTCAGGCTTGGAAACGGTAGTGGGTCTGAGGAAGGGAAGATGGGTAGGAAGAGGAGCCAGACGCCACACACTAGTATAAGACATGACAACAAAAGAGAAAAGACGTCGAACTTGACCTCTAACCCCTGGGGAAAGACATACAGTCTCGATGCTTGAAGTTTAGTATGCGTTCATATTCACAGTATATACATGACAGAGAAGGTGCAGATAGGGCGTGTTTTTCTCCCAGTGCAGTGAGCATGAAGGGGAAGGAGCCGAAAGAACAGTTGTGACAGTCACAGATGGAGTCCCTCCAGGTGAGGAAGTTGTCACCAATAGAGACCTGAGTGTCTGCACTACCAAGGACGTGGGTGAGTGTATGAGGCAGATCAACAGGGTAAACCAAAATCAGAACCGGGTGTTGGCCCAACGTAGCCAGTGCTACAGAGCCTGATAGCACATTACTATTCGATTCGGAGACCTGTTTGCCTGCCCCACGAGCCTGAATTTTAGGAATAATTTCATTTACCCTATACACTCAGTTTTCCTAAGTCTGGAGCCCAGGAGATATTCTGCCAGTGTGTGTGTGTGTGTGTGTGTGCTTCTAGCATTGGATTACGGGCCATTTTTACTCCCAGGTCTTTCCTTTTAAACGGTGCAATAATCTCTCTGTCCTCTTCATCCCGTCCTGCTACATTGGTATTCTCACTTCTCTTCCAATCCTCACAACTATGCACCAGGCCTGGTTAAATTCATGCAACCAATTACCAGACCAATTCTGGAGAAAGATAAGACCAATTTCCATGGTATCACAATATCTCTCTCTCTCTCTCTCTCTCTCTTCTCGTTAATTTTGTATTCTCTACAAATATTAATGTGGAGGAGCCAATTGCTTCCGCCTAGGTGGGTATTCAATTGAAGAGAACCTTACATCTATTTTATACTTAAATCCCAACTGGATTCTCTCAGCCCAATTTCACCTTAAACACATAAGAGAAAAATAATATTAATTCGTGAATTGCAATGAAAACTGTTAATTTGGTTTCCTCATAAGTTGCTACGATGCGTGTGAGTGCGACTGAAATGAAGATATAAAAGAACCAGGAGAATGGAGGCAGTGAAAGCTGGCTTCTTTTCAGTTAAACCAACAGGGAGAAGGAGAGAGCGAGCGAGGAGACACGATAGAAGAGGCAGTAAACTGAAAATGAATGATTAGAGTCCTGAGGCTTGCTCAAAATATAGAGATTATTTTCTTGAAGAGAGAAGGATGATGAGATGGGATGCACGTGAGTTGATGCGTGTGTGTGTGTGTGTGTGTGTGTGTGTACTCACCTAGTTGTGCTTGCGGGGATTGAGCTCTGGCTCTTTGGTCCCTCCTCTCAACCGTGAATCAACAGGTGTACAGGTTCCTGAGCCTATTGGGCTCTATCTTATCTACCCTTGAAACTGTGTATGGAGTCAACCTCCACCACATTACTTCCTAATGCATTCCATTTGTCAACCACTCTGACACTTAAAAAGTTCTTTCTAATACCTCTGTGGCTCATTTGGGCACTCAGTTTCAACCTGTGTCCCCTAGTGCGTGTGCCCCTTGTGTTAAATAGCCTGTCTTTATCAACCCTGTGGATTCCCTTGAGAATCTTGAATGTGGTGATCATGTCCCCCCTAACTCTTCTGTCTTCCAACGAAGTGAGGTTAAATTCCCGTATTCTCTCTTCGTAGCTCATACCTCTCAGCTCGGGTACTAATCTGGTGGCAAACCTTTGAACCTTTTCCAGTTTAGTCTTATGCTTGATTAGATATGGACTCCATGCTGGAGCCGCATACTCGAGGATTGGTCTGACATATGTGATATATAATGTTCTGAAAGATTCCTTTCACAAGTTACTAAAGGCCGTTCTTATGTTAGCCAACCTGGCATATGCTGCCGATGTTATCCTCTTGATATGAGCTTCAGGGGACAGGTCTGGCGTGATATCAACCCCCAGATCTTTCTCTCTCTCTGACTCTTGAAGTATTTCATCTCCCAAATGATTCCTTGTATCTGGTTTCCTGGTTCCTACCCCTATCTTCATTACAATACATTTGCTTGGGTTAAACTCTAACAGCCATTTGTTCGACCATTCCTGCAGCTTGTCCAGGTCTTCTTGAAGCCTCAAGCTGTCCTCCTCTGTCTTAATCCTTCTCATAATTTTGGCGTCATCAGCAAACATTGAGAGGAATGAGTCTATACCCTCTGGGAGATCATTTACGTAAATCAGAAACAGGATAGGTCCAAGTACAGAGCCCTGTGGGACTCCACTGGTGACTTCATGCCATTCTGAGGTCTCACCCCTCACTGTAACTCTCTGCTTCCTATTGCTTAGGTATTCCCTTATCCACTAGAGCACCCTACCAGTTACTCCTGCCTGTTTCTCTAGCTTATGCATCAACCTTTTATGGGGTACTGTGTCAAAAGCTTTCCGACAGTCCAAAAAAATGCAGTCCGTTCATCCTTCTCTTTCTTGCTTAATCTTTGTCACCTGATCGTAGAATTCTATCAAGCCTGTAAGGAAAGATTTACCCTCCCTGAACCCATGTTGATGGGTTGTCACGAAGTCTCTTCTCTCCAGATGTGTTACTAGGTTTTTTCTCACAATCTTCTCCATCACCTTGCATGGTATACAAGTTAAGGACACTGGCCTGTAGTTCAGTGCCTCTTGTCTGTCACCCTTTTTGTATATTGGTACTACATTAGCAGTCTTCCATATTTCTGGTAGGTCTCCCGTTTCCAGTGATCTACTATACACTATGGAGAGTGGCAAGCAAAGTGCTCTTGCAAATGCTAACCTTTTGGTTTCGGTATCCCAAAATGATCCCGAAAGGGGAGCTGGTCGGCTGAGCAGACAGCACACTGGACTTGTGATCCTGTGGTTCCGGGTTCGATCCCGGGCGCCGGTGAGAAACAATGGGTAGAGTTTATTTAACCCTATGCCCCCTGTTACCTAGCAATAAAATAGGTACCTGGGTGTTAGTCAGCTGTCACGGGCTGCTTCCTGGGGATGGAGGCCTGGTCGAGGACCGGACCGTGGGGACAATAAAGCCCCGAAATCATCCCAAGATAACCTCAAGAAGATCCCTCCTCGAGTTCAATAACCCTTCTTCAATCAGGTACTCAAACACCAGTACACCGTGGTCGCTCATTCCTACTGGGTCCTCAAAACCGATTTCTCTTATGTCGGAGTCGTTCAGAGTGAAGACTAGGTCGAGTCTTGCTGGTTTGTCATTTCCTCTCATCCTTGTGGGTTCTCTATACATGCTGGGTTAAAAAGTTTCTAGTCACCACCTCCAATAGTTTGGCTCTCAACGTATCCTCGCCTCCATGCGGTTCCTTGTTCTCCCAGTCTATCCTTCCGTGATTGAAGTCCCCCATGATGAGCAGGTGGGATCTATTTCTACAGACAGCAGAGGCTGCCCTCTCAATTATAGTGTTAACTGCCTTGTTATTGTTGTGGTTGTGTTTACTAGTTGTGTTTACTAGTTGTGTCTTTGCGGGGATTGAGCTTTGCTCTTTCGGCCCGCCTCTCAACTGTCAATCAACTGTTTACTAACTACTTTTTTTTTTTTTTTTTTTTCCACACCACACACACACACACACACCCCAGGAAGCAGCCCGTGACAGCTGACTAACTCCCAGGTACCTATTTACTGCTAGGTAACAGGGGCACTTAGGGTAAACGAAACTTTGCCCATTTGTTTCTGCCTCGTGCGGGAATCGAACCCGCGCCACAGAATTACGAGTCCTGCTCGCTATCCACCAGGCTACGAGGCCCCTATGTGTGTGTGTGTGTGTGTGTGTGTGTATGTGTGTGTGTATGTGTGTGTGTTGGTGTGTGTGTTGGTGTGTGTGTGTGTGTGTGTGTGTGTGTGTGTGTTGATGTGTGTGTATGTGTGTGTACTGACCTAATTATATTCACCTAATTGTGCTTGCAAGGGGTTGAGTTTTGGCTCTTTGGTCCCGACTCGCAACCGTCAAACAATTAATGTACAGATTCCTGAGCCTACTGGGCTCTATCATATCTACATTTAAAACTGTGTATGGAGTCAGCCTCCACCACATTACTGCCTAATTCATTCCACCGTTTAACTTCTCTGACACTGAAAAAGTTCTTTCTGACGTCTCTGTGGCTCATTTGGGTACTCAGTTTCCACCTGTGCCCCTTGTTCTCGTACCACCAGTGATGAATACTTTATCCTTGTCTACTCTGTCAATTCCCCTGAGGATTTTGCAGGTAGTGATCATGTCTCCCCTCACTCTTCTGTCTTCCAGTGTCGTAAGGTGCATTTCCCTCAGCCTTTCCTCGTAACTCATTCTTTTTAGTTCTTGGACTAGTCTAGTGTCATACCTGTGAGTTTTTTTAAGCTTCGTCTTGTGCTTGACAAGGTACGGGCTCCATGCTGGGGCTGCATACTCAGGATGAATGATTCTTTACACAGGTTCCTGAAGGCAGTTCTGATGTTAGCCAGCCTCGCATATGCCGCAGACGTTATTTTTTTAATTTGGGCTTCAGGGGACAGATTTGTGTGCGTGCGCGTGTCTGTGCATGTATGTACTGACCCTAATTGTGCTTGCTGGGGTTGAACTTTGGCTCTTTGGTCCCGCCTCTTAACTGCCAATCAACTGATTTACAGATTCCTGAGCCTACTGGGCTCTATCATATCTGCATTTGAAGCTGTGTATGGATACAGTTTCCACCACATCACTGCCTAATTCAGTCCATCTGCTAACTATTCTGATACTGAAAAAGTTCGTTCAAATGTCTCTGAGGCACATTTGAGTTATTCACTTGTGTGTTCTTGTACGTGTGCTCCCTGTGTTAAATAATGTGCCCTTATCTACCCAATCAATTCCTGTAAGAATCTTGTAAGTGGTGATTTTGTCTCCCCTAACTCTTCTGTCTTCTAACGACGTAAGGTTTAGTTACCGTAGCCTTTTTTCGTAGTTCATACCCCTCAGCTCGGGTACTAGCCTGGTGATATACCTTCGAACCTTTTCCAATTTTTTATTGTGCTTGACTAGATACGTACTTCACACTGGCGCTAGTATTGATCTCTTATATTTGGTATGCAAGGTTCTAATTTATTTCTAACACAAATTTCTAAAGGCAGTTCTTATGTTGTTCAACCCGGCATATGCCTATTGATACGGGCTTCAAGGTTCAGGTCGGCGTGATATCAGTCCCAAAACCTTTCTTTCTTCGGGATTCTTGATGGATTTCATCTCCCAAATGGAATCATGTATCAGGCCTCCTGCTTCTTACACTTATCTCCATAACTTTACACTTACTTAAGTCAAATTCTAACAACCATTTGTTGGAATATTCCTTCAGTTTGCTCAGGCCATCATGTTGCCCTGCACGTCTTAATCGATCTAATAATTTTATTATCTTCAGCAAACTCAGCAGAAGAAGTCTATATACCCGGGGGGGGGGGGGGGGGGAACTGTGGTGAGTTGGTTCTTATGAGACTGGCACAGACGACCCTCTGAGGGTGTTACCAAGAGTTGGAGACTGTGCCACTTCACATACGACCCTCTGGGGGTGTTACCAAGAGTTGGAGGCTGTGCCACTACACAGACGACTCTCTGAGGGTGTTACCAAGAGTTGGAGGCTGTGCCACTACACAGACGACCCTCTGGGGGTGTTACCAAGAGTTGGAGGCTGTGCCACTACATAGATTACCCTCTGGGGGTGTTACCAAGAGTTGGAGGCTGTGCCACTACACAGACGACCCTCTGGGGGTGTTACCAGGAGTTGGAGGCTGTGCCACCACACAGACGACCCTTTGGGGGTGTTACCAAGAGTTGGAGGCTGTGCCACTACATAGACGACCCTCTGGGGGTGTTACCAGGAGTTGGAGGCTGTGCCACCACACAGACGACCCTCTGGGGGTGTTACCAAGAGTTGGAGGCTGTGCCACCACACAGACGACCCTCTGGGGGTGTTACCAAGAGTTGGAGGCTGTGCCACTACACATACCTCCTGTCAAATGCTACCTTGTCAAGTATACATTAACAACCTGGCGCCTCAGTGTCTATCTGTTCAAATAAGTTGTGACTGAATGAATTTGTTTGATCGTCACCCCCACCCCCTACCCCCTCCCTCACCCCCAAAACAAAAACGTGTATAATTATTTATGTAATCAAATCGAGAAGTAAAAATAAAAAAAAAAAATAAAAAATAAAAATATCTCGCATATATTATCTCATTTTGTAACGATATTTTTCTCAACAGCGAATTAATGCCGATTAAAAAAATGACTGAAAATGCTTGCATAAAAAGTCACTAAAACTGGTAAAAAATTCATAATTAATTGCCGATTCAATTATCATTAATAGAACTACGCAACAAAATGTAGAAAAAAGTAAAGGACATCTCATTATGTAGTAATTACAACCAGTTACGGAGGCGATAAATGATTGGTGATTTGCCATAATAATATTTCTGTGCACAATATCTCTCTTGATAGTCTTCACTACAGTATTGCTCCGCTAAGGTGGTTTATTAGCCGTGAGTGACCGGGTTGGTCTGTGAGCACCTGTGTTGGTCTGTGAGTGGCTGTGTTGGTCTGTGAGTGGCTGTGTTGGTCCGTGAGTGGCTGTGTAGGTCCGTGAGTGGCTGTGTTGGTCCGTGAGTGGCTGTGTTGGTCCGTGAGTGGCTGTGTTGGTCCGTGAGTGGCTGTGTTGGTCCGTGAGTGGCTGTGTTGGTCCGTGAGTGGCTGTGTTGGTCCGTGAGTGGCTGTGTTGGTCCGTGAGTGGCTGTGTTGGTCCGTGAGTGGCTGTGTTGGTCCGTGAGTGGCTGTGTTGGTCCGTGAGTGGCTGTGTTGGTCCGTGAGTGGCTGTGTTGGTCCGTGAGTGTCTGTGTTGGTCCGTGAGTGTCTGTGTTGGTCCGCGAGTGTCTGTGTTGGTCCGCGAGTGGCTGTGTTGGTCCGTGAGTGGCTGTGTTGGTCTGTGAGTGGCTATGTTGGTCTGTGAGTGGCTGTGTTGGTCCGTGAGTGGCTGTGTTGGTCCGTGAGTGGCTGTGTTGGTCCGTGAGTGGCTGTGTTGGTCCGTGAGTGGCTGTGTTGGTCCGTGAGTGGCTGTGTTGGTCCGTGAGTGGCTGTGTTGGTCTGTGAGTGGCTGTGTTGGTCTGTGAGTGACAGTGTTGGTCTGTGAGTGGCTGTACTCACCTAGTTGTACTCACCTAGTTGTGCTTGCGGGGGTCGAGCTCTGGCTCTTTGGTCCCGCTTCTCAACCGTCAATCAACAGGTGTACAGGTTCCTGAGCCTATTGGGCTCTATCATATCTACACTTGAAACTGTGTATGGAGTCAGCCTCCACCATATTGCTTCCTAATGCATTCCATTTGTCAACCACTCTGACACTAAAAAAGTTCTTTCTAATATCTCTGTGGCTCATTTGGGCACTCAGTTTCCACCTGTGTCCCCTAGTGCGTGTGCCCCTTGTGTTAAATAGCCTATCTTTATCAACCCTGTCGATTCCCTTGAGAATCTTGAATGTGGTGATCATGTCCCCCCTAACTCTTCTGTCTTCCAACGAAGTGAGGTTCAATTCCCGTAGTCTCTCCTCGTAGCTCATACCTCTCAGCTCGGGTACTAGTCTGGTGGCAAACCTTTGAACCTTTCCCGGTTTAGTCTTATGCTTGACTAGATATGGACTCCATGCTGGAGCCGCATTCTCCAGAATTGGTCTGACATATGTGGTATATAATGTTCTGAAAGATTCCTTACACAAGTTTCTAAAGGCCGTTCTTATGTTAGCCTACCTGGCATATGCTGCTGATGTCATCCTCTTGATATGAGCTTCAGGGGACAGGTCTGGCGTGATATCAACCCCCAGGTCTTTCTCTCTCTCGGACTCTTGAAGTATTTCATCTCCCAAGTGATACCTTGTATCTGGTCTCCTGCTTCCTACTCCTATCTTCATTACATTACATTTGCTTGGGTTAAACTCTAACATCCATTTGTTCGACCATTCCTGTAGCTTGTCCAGGTCTTCTTGAAGCCTCAAGCTGTCTTCCTCTGTCTTAATCCTTCTCATAATTTTGCGTCGTCAGCAAACATTGAGAGGAATGAGTCTATACCCTCTAAGAGATCATTTACGTATTGTGTTGGTCTGTGAGTGGCTGTGTTGGTCTGTGAGTGGCTGTGTTGGTCTGTGAGTGGCTGTGTTGGTCTGTGAGTGGCTGTGTTGGTCTGTGAGTGGCTGTGTTGGTCTGTGAGTGGCTGTGTTTGTTTGTGAGTGGCCGTGTTCGTCCTAGAGTGGCCGTGTTGGTCTGTGATTGACCGTGTTGGTCTGTGAGTGGCCGTGTTGGTCTGTGAGTGGCCGTGTTGGTCTGTGAGTGGCCGTGTTGGTCTGTGAGTGGCCGTGTTGGTCTGTGAGTGGCCGTGTTGGTCTGTGAGTGGCCGTGTTGGTCTGTGAGTGGCCGTGTTGGTCTGTGAGTGGCCGTGTTGGTCTGTGAGTGGCCGTGTTGGTCTGTGAGTGGCCGTGTTGGTCTGTGAGTGGCCGTGTTGGTCTGTGAGTGGCCGTGTTGGTCTGTGAGTGGCCGTGTTGGTCTGTGAGTGGCCGTGTTGGTCTGTGAGTGGCCGTGTTGGTCTGTGAGTGGCCGTGTTGGTCTGTGAGTGGCCGTGTTGGTCTGTGAGTGGCCGTGTTGGTCTGTGAGTGGCCGTGTTGGTCTGTGAGTGGCCGTGTTGGTCTGTGAGTGGCCGTGTTGGTCTGTGAGTGGCCGTGTTGCTCTGTGAGTGGCCGTGTTGCTCTGTGAGTGGCCGTGTTGGTCTGTGAGTGGCCGTGTTGGTTTGTGAGTGGCCGTGTTGGTCTGTGAGTGGGCGTGTTGCTCTGTGAGTGGGCGTGTTGCTCTGTGAGTGGGCGTGTTGCTCTGTGAGTGGGCGTGTTGGTCTGTGAGTGGCAGTGTTGGTTTGTGAGTGGCCGAGATCATACCACAACCTCAGATCATACCACAACCTCAGATCATACCACAACCTCAGATCATACCACAACCTCAGATCATACCACAACCTCAGATCATTCCACAACCTCAGATCATACCATAACCTCAGATCATACCACAACGATCATACCACACCGATCATACCACAACCTCAGATCATACCACAACGATCATACCACAACCTCAGATCATACCACAACGATCATACCATAACCTGAGATCATACCACAACCTCAGATCATACCACAACCTCAGATCATACCACAACCTCAGATCATACCACAACCTCAGATCATACCACAACCTCAGATCATACCACAACCTCAGATCATACCACAACCTCATATCATACCACAACCTCAGATCATACCACAACCTCAGATCATACCACAACCTCAGATCATACCACAACCTCAGATCTTTCTACAACCTCAGATCATACCACAACCTCAGATCTTTCTACAACCTCAGATCATACCACAACCTCAGATCATTCTACAACCTCAGATCATACCACAACCTCAGATCATTCTACAACCTCAGATCATACCACAACCTCAGATCATGCCACAACCTCAGATCATTCTACAACCTCAGATCATACCACAACCTCAGATCATGCCACAACCTCAGATCATGCCACATCCTCAGATCATGCCACAACCTCAGATCATGCCACATCCTCAGATCATGCCACAACTTCAGATCATGCCACAACCTCAGATCATGCCACAACCTCAGATCATGCCACAACCTCAGATCATGCCACAACCTCAGATCATGCCACAACTTCAGATCATGCCACAACCTCAGATCATGCCACAACTTCAGATCATGCCACAACCTCAGATCATGCCACAACCTCAGATCATGCCACAACCTCAGATCATGCCACAACCTCAGATCATGCCACAACCTCAGATCATGCCACAACCTCAGATCATGCCACAACCTCAGATCATGCCACAACCTCAGATCATGCCACAACCTCAGATCATGCCACAACCTCAGATCATACCACAACCTCAGATCATGCCACAACCTCAGATCATGCCACAACCTCAGATCATGCCACAACCTCAGATCATGCCACAACCTCAGATCATGCCACAACTTCAGATCATGCCACAACCTCAGATCATGCCACAACCTCAGATCATGCCACAACCTCAGATCATTCTACAACCTCAGATCATGCCACAACCTCAGATCATGCCACAACCTCAGATCATGCCACAACCTCAGATCATGCCACAACCTCAGATCATGCCACAACCTCAGATCATGCCACAACTTCAGATCCTGGTCTGCAAGCCTTGCACAGCAGTATCCTGTTGAGACACAGAATGGACGGCAGAGAAAGAGACAGAGTGAGGGACAGAGACAGACTGTGATTGGCAGAATGATTGATAGATAGATTGGTGGATAGATGGAAAGAGAGATGGCTGGAAAGTTGGAGAGAGATAGTGATGGATGGATAGAAGGGTCGGTAGGACGTTAAATGGAGGAATAATTGGATGGAGAGTAAGATGGATGAATAAATTGATAGATAGATGAATAAATGGATGGATAGATAGATAGATGAATAAATGGATAGATAGATTGATAGATGAATAAATGGATGGATAGATAGATAGATGAATAAATGGATGGATAGATAGATAGATGAATAAATGGATGGATAGATAGATAGATGAATAAATGGATAGATAGATTGATAGATGAATAAATGGATGGATAGATAGATAGATGAATAAATGGATGGATAGATAGATGAATAAATGGATGGATAGATAGATAGATGAATAAATGGATAGATAGATAGATAGATGAATAAATGGATAGATAGATTGATAGAGAAATAAATGGATGGATAGATAGATGAATAAATGGATGGATAGATAGATAGATGAATAAATGGATAGATTGATAGATGAATAAATGGATGGATAGATTGATAGAGAAATAAATGGATGGATAGATAGATAGATGAATAAATGGATAGATAGATTGATAGAGAAATAAATGGATGGATAGATAGATTAATAAATGGATGGATAGATAGAAGATGAATAAATCGATATATAGAAAGATGATGAATAAATCGATAGATAGAAAGATGATGAATAAATTGATGGATAGCGAAATATGACTGGAGAGATAGATGAAAAGAAAGATAGTTGGATATTGAATAGATATATAGATGGACATATAGATAGATCGATAGATAGATGAATAGATGGGCGGATGGATGGATGGATCAATAGATAGATGTATTGATAGATGGATGGATAGACTGGAACACTGAAGGACGGATAGAAGGATGGACATATTGATGGTGAGATGACAAAATATGATAGATATATGGACGGCTTGATGAAGAGACACATCCCATAAACTGAGTAATCCCATAAACTCAGTTTATGGGATTACGGCCTTAGTTTGAATAGCATTTAATTAACATGCTTTATGGCATAGAACACGTTAATTAAGTTCTGACCCTCACATAGAAAACTGAAGGTTGAACAACACATTCGAAAGGGGGGAAACTCATTTAATATTATAAAGACATAGTAACACTTGCTGATATTTTGTTAATGGTAATATTGTTTGACAGGAGGAGGGACGGGGAGGCTGGAGAGAAGGGACGGGAGCGGTTAGGGGACGAAGGGGTCAAGTGGGAGAAGAGGAGAGGGATGGGGGGGGGGGCAGGCCAGACAGACTATCCTGAGCCTCGCTGGGTCCTCCTCGTAGTACATATATAAAAGAACATGTATATTAGCTAGTTCGTCTTTCTGGCATCCATCTTCTAGGATGGATGCCAGACGCCTTCGGCTAGCCTCACTCAGCTTTCCCTGTTGACTAGGCCAACCCCATCCTCCTGAAGTGACAGTAATTATAGTAACGGTTTGGTCGAGCGTACCAATATTTAGTGATGGACCGCCAGTAAGCCACATTTTGTTCTATTAATTTGACAAGAGTCCGGAAAAATTAAGCTATAAACCAAACTTACATATTGCTAGGCTTGGTATAACACACATATATATGTACTTTATCAGGCTTAGGATTGTTTGGAGTTGTTAGGCTGTTAGTTCTTATTGTATGAAGTTGCATTTAAAAAGGGTTCTAATTTCTCCACATTCAATAATACAAAAGTCAATTTTTTGGTGTTTAATCACTGCATCTTTGTACTTTTGACCAAATATTCTCTATACACACCTCCATTTTGCTAGGATGGGCTTGAACTGTGATTCTACAGCGAGTGGCTTAGGGTCTGGCTTAATCCCTCAGCTTATACAAACCTGCAAACGGTTTGACTGCAAACGGGTTTAGAGCTGAAATTATATCTGCAAACAAATACTTTTCTCTTTTGGATTCTTCTAGTTGCCTTTGCCCCTTACGATGAAAATCCTAACTTCTCTGCTGTCTGGCTTTCTCGTCTTCATTGACTTACACTAATTGAGGATTAAACTCTAAAAGCTATTTGCCTGCCAACTTTATCAAGGTCTTCCTATACCACCCAACACTTCTCCTCACTCTTTACTTATCATATTAATTATACAGAACATTCTCAAATGCAATGCTTTCTCCCAGAACACTATTACATAGGCAATAGCCTATGCTTTAGGCAGCCGGTCGGCCGAGTGGACAGCACGCTGCGGACAGCACGCTGGACTTGTGATCCTGTGGGCCTGGGTTCGATCCCAGGCGCCGGCGAGAAACAATGGGCAGAGTTTCTTTCACCCTATGCCCCTGTTACCTAGCAGTAAAATAGGTACCTGGGTGTTAGTCAGCTGTCACGGGCTGCTTCCTGGGGGTGGAGGCCTGGTCGAGGACCGGGCCGCGGGGACACTAAAAAGCCCCGAAATCATCTCAAGATAACCTCAAGAAGATACATACGTTACCCCCTCCTTGACACACTTATATACTATACCCTCTGCCAAGACACACTTACACACACGTTACTCTTGCCTGGAAAAAAACACACAAATATGTTACACACTTCCGAAATACACTTATAAAACCAAAATGGCCTATTCAAGGAACACACTTACATTACTTAATCTGAAAACGCCCTCACGTGCGTCACCAAAATGAAGCACGTGAATGAAAGCACCTAAATGTATCGCCGGCTCCAAGCACATATATTTACAAGGCGAACCTTTCAGTGTGATATTTTACAGGTTCTGCCACATCACAGTAAGGCAAGCCTCACCAGCTAGGCCACACCATCTACCATCTGCAGGCCATACCACCTGTCAGTTGCAAGTCAAGTTACACCTGTCAACTGCCGGGATTAGTCACACCACTTCCAAACTATTGGCCAAGTAACACTTCCTGCCAACTGTAGTTTACATTTATACCACCTGCTAACTTCAGGCCACGCCACACATTCTGTCAACTGAAGTTCAAGTCATATCTGCAGCCAAATGCCGGTCAGATCTCACCACTTGTCAACTGCTAACCGAGTCACACCACCAGCCAAATGCAGGCTAAGTCACACTACTTGTCAATTTCAGGCCAGGTCATATCATCAGTCAACTGTAGGACAGGTTACACCAGCTGTCAACTGCAGGACAGGCTACACCAGCAGCTATTTGGAGGATAATTCGCACCACCTGTCTACTAGGGGCCAGGTCATGCCACCTGTCAACTACAGGTCAAATCATGCTACCTGTCAACTGCAGACCAGGTCTCACCATCTTTCAATTTGCGCCCATATCACATCTGCCAAATGCCTCACACACAAAGACTAAAAAATTACATACCTGTCAACTGCAGTCAAAATAACACACACCTGTCCGCAAAAAGCAAGTCCATACCACCTGTCACGTACAAATTAGGCCACATCACTCCACCCAACATTTCTCAACTCACACACAAACCTTGGTAATAATTACGCTATATAACACCCCTCACTAACGATAGTTTTATCACTAATTACGAATAATTACATGAATAAACAACGGAAGGGTTCATTCCGTTGCTTATTCATTACAGACCGTCAAAAACTTTATAATGAATGCTTACAAAAATATACAAAAAAAAGGTATCATCCTTTTTCTCTCTCTCCCCTTCGCTTATTTACATAAAATATTACTGTTCCGGAAGAAAGAACCTCTCCCACATCTGGGAAGGTGCCTCGCTCCCCCTCCCACATTGCGGCAACGGTATATATATATCCATCCCACGTCTTATCAAGGGACCAGCCACAGCAGCCAACCTGTGTGTCTTGCTTTTACGACCGACTGTTTAGCGGTCCTTCTCGCTTCCCCCGTGTCCTGGTCGATACTCCTGGTGTACACTTCCCGCCCTTCCGACCATCTCTGGTGAAGCACGGAGTGTCTCTTCGACGGTGTGCTGATTCATCTCTGGTGAAGCACGGGGTCTCTCACCGACGGCGTGCTGATTCATCACTGGTGAAGCACGGGGTCTCTCACCGCCAGCGTGTTGATTCATCTCTGGTGAAGCACGGGGTCTCTCTCCGACGGTGTGCTGATTCATCTCTGGTGAAGCACGGGGTCTCTCATCACTGGTGAAGCACGGGGTCTCTCTCCGACGGTGTGCTGATTCATCTCTGGTGACGCACGGAGTCTCTCACCGCCGGTGTGCTGATTCATCTCCGGTGAAGCACAGAGGCTTTAAGTGCTAAGGTATACTCAGTTCAGGTTCTAAGCCTCTCTTCGTCTACCTATGTTGGAGTGTATTATAACATATAATTTAGGTTATTACACAGAGTTTGAGTGCATTATTGAGGAATTATAAGCCAGTGTTGGAGTGTATTATTGAGGCTATAATACAGTGCAGCAGTGCATTATTG